>NC_056747.1:349054166-349258018 GCF_019279795.1 Protopterus annectens | reverse complement strand
AACTATCCCTGATTGACCCTGTGCATTTTGCCTGGGTTGAATCTCTCTACTATCTCTACTAGGGTGCTCTCTGCCTACTACCCTTGGAAACGTTCAGGACATTGCCTTCTCCTGCTTCCCACTACCTCCAGATAACAAGAAACTATCCCCTGATTGACCCTGTGTTTTTTGCCTGGGTTGAATCTCTCTACTATCTCTACTAGGGTGCTCTCTGCCTACTACCCTTGGAAACGTTCAGGACATTGCCTTCTCCTGCTTCCCACTACCTCCAGATAACAAGAAACTATCCCCTGATTGACCCTGTGTTTTTTGCCTGGGTTGAATCTCTCTACTATCTCTACTAGGGTGCTCTCTGCCTACTACCCTTGGAAACGTTCAGGACATTGCCTTCTCCTGCTTCCCACTACCTCCAGATAACAAGAAACTATCCCGATTGACCCTGTGTTTTTTGCCTGGGTTGAATCTCTCTACTATCTCTACTAGGGTGCTCTCTGCCTACTACCCTTGGAAACGTTCAGGACATTGCCTTCTCCTGCTTCCCACTACCTCCAGATAACAAGAAACTATCCCGATTGACCCTGTGTTTTTTGCCTGGGTTGAATCTCTCTACTATCTCTACTAGGGTGCTCTCTGCCTACTACCCTTGGAAACGTTCAGGACATTGCCTTCTCCTGCTTCCCACTACCTCCAGATAACAAGAAACTATCCCGATTGACCCTGTGTTTTTTGCCTGGGTTGAATCTCTCTACTATCTCTACTAGGGTGCTCTCTGCCTACTACCCTTGGAAACGTTCAGGACATTGCCTTCTCCTGCTTCCCACTACCTCCAGATAACAAGAAACTATCCCGATTGACCCTGTGTTTTTTGCCTGGGTTGAATCTCTACTATCTCTACTAGGGTGCTCTCTGCCTACTACCCTTGGAAACGTTCAGGACATTGCCTTCTCCTGCTTCCCACTACCTCCAGATAACAAGAAACTATCCCCTGATTGACCCTGTGTTTTTTGCCTGGGTTGAATCTCTCTACTATCTCTACTAGGGTGCTCTCTGCCTACTACCCTTGGAAACGTTCAGGACATTGCCTTCTCCTGCTTCCCACTACCTCCAGATAACAAGAAACTATCCCGATTGACCCTGTGTTTTTGCCTGGGTTGAATCTCTCTACTATCTCTACTAAGGTGCTCTCTGCCTACTACCCTTGGAAACGTTCAGGACATTGCCTTCTCCTGCTTCCCACTACCTCCAGATAACAAGAAACTATCCCCTGATTGACCCTGTGTTTTTGCCTGGGTTGAATCTCTCTACTATCTCTACTAGGGTGCTCTCTGCCTACTACCCTTGGAAACATTCAGGACATTGCCTTCTCCTGCTTCCCACTACCTCCAGATAACAAGAAACTATCCCCTGATTGACCCTGTGTTTTGCCTGGGTTGAATCTCTCTACTATCTCTACTAGGGTGCTCTCTGCCTACTACCCTTGGAAACGTTCAGGACATTGCCTTCTCCTGCTTCCCACTACCTCCAGATAACAAGAAACTATCCCCTGATTGACCCTGTGTTTTTTGCCTGGGTTGAATCTCTCTACTATCTCTACTAGGGTGCTCTCTGCCTACTACCCTTGGAAACGTTCAGGACATTGCCTTCTCCTGCTTCCCACTACCTCCAGATAACAAGAAACTATCCCGATTGACCCTGTGTTTTGCCTGGGTTGAATCTCTCTACTATCTCTACTAGGGTGCTCTCTGCCTACTACCCTTGGAAACGTTCAGGACATTGCCTTCTCCTGCTTCCCACTACCTCCAGATAACAAGAAACTATCCCGATTGACCCTGTGTTTTTTGCCTGGGTTGAATCTCTCTACTATCTCTACTAGGGTGCTCTCTGCCTACTACCCTTGGAAACGTTCAGGACATTGCCTTCTCCTGCTTCCCACTACCTCCAGATAACAAGAAACTATCCCCTGATTGACCCTGTGTTTTTTGCCTGGGTTGAATCTCTCTACTATCTCTACTAGGGTGCTCTCTGCCTACTACCCTTGGAAACGTTCAGGACATTGCCTTCTCCTGCTTCCCACTACCTCCAGATAACAAGAAACTATCCCCTGATTGACCCTGTGTTTTTTGCCTGGGTTGAATCTCTCTACTATCTCTACTAGGGTGCTCTCTGCCTACTACCCTTGGAAACGTTCAGGACATTGCCTTCTCCTGCTTCCCACTACCTCCAGATAACAAGAAACTATCCCGATTGACCCTGTGTTTTTTGCCTGGGTTGAATCTCTCTACTATCTCTACTAGGGTGCTCTCTGCCTACTACCCTTGGAAACGTTCAGGACATTGCCTTCTCCTGCTTCCCACTACCTCCAGATAACAAGAAACTATCCCGATTGACCCTGTGTTTTTTGCCTGGGTTGAATCTCTCTACTATCTCTACTAGGGTGCTCTCTGCCTACTACCCTTGGAAACGTTCAGGACATTGCCTTCTCCTGCTTCCCACTACCTCCAGATAACAAGAAACTATCCCGATTGACCCTGTGTTTTTTGCCTGGGTTGAATCTCTCTACTATCTCTACTAGGGTGCTCTCTGCCTACTACCCTTGGAAACGTTCAGGACATTGCCTTCTCCTGCTTCCCACTACCTCCAGATAACAAGAAACTATCCCTGATTGACCCTGTGTTTTTTGCCTGGGTTGAATCTCTCTACTATCTCTACTAGGGTGCTCTCTGCCTACTACCCTTGGAAACGTTCAGGACATTGCCTTCTCCTGCTTCCCACTACCTCCAGATAACAAGAAACTATCCCGATTGACCCTGTGTTTTTTGCCTGGGTTGAATCTCTCTACTATCTCTACTAGGGTGCTCTCTGCCTACTACCCTTGGAAACGTTCAGGACATTGCCTTCTCCTGCTTCCCACTACCTCCAGATAACAAGAAACTATCCCCTGATTGACCCTGTGTTTTTGCCTGGGTTGAATCTCTACTATCTCTACTAGGGTGCTCTCTGCCTACTACCCTTGGAAACGTTCAGGACATTGCCTTCTCCTGCTTCCCACTACCTCCAGATAACAAGAAACTATCCCCTGATTGACCCTGTGTTTTTGCCTGGGTTGAATCTCTCTACTATCTCTACTAGGGTGCTCTCTGCCTACTACCCTTGGAAACGTTCAGGACATTGCCTTCTCCTGCTTCCCACTACCTCCAGATAACAAGAAAGTATGTCTACCTACATCATGCTGTGTTAGGTTTTAATCATCTATTCCTGCTAAGCTTTCTGATTGCCACTAGCTAAGCAGCCAGCAGCTACCCTTTCCCCTCTTTCCTTCATTACCTCCTCCCACTCTCCTTGGACTGCTACCTAGCTTATCCTCTCTCTCCCATTAGACTACCGCTACGCTTGGAAGCTCCTTTGTATGCTCACTGCACCTCCGCTCTTGTCCACTAGATGTCACTCTATCCCCATCTTTACTTAGTATACTAGTATTTATGTCTACCTTATTCTTCTATTCTCACCGTTCCTACCCCTATCCCTTTCCTCTTTCTAATACTCTCTCTTATCCTCTCCTCCTAGGCTACCTTCTCTTGCCTTGACTCCCCTAGCTTTTTCTGATACTTTTTCCTTTCTCCCTTAGTCTACTCTGTGTGCCCCGCTCCGTTCGCCCGCCCCGCTCCGTTCGCCCTGTGGGCTCACTCCGCTCCCCTCCCTACCCCCAATTCCCACCCACCCCAGGGGTCCTAGCCTTATACTTCTCTAGTCCCACCCACTACCTTACTACCCTATCCTCCTGCTTCCCACCAAATTTGAACCCCTCCCCCCTCCACAACCCACATCCTCCTCCTACTTTCCTCTATTGGTTACTAACATTCCTATCCTAAGACCTCCTTCTCTCCTCTTCCTCTATTATTTCTACCATCATTCCACACACTTAACCTGTCCCTCTATCTTGCATATACCTTAATATCCTTATCACTAGTCTTACTTCTATATTATTCTTCCCTATTAACTTCAACACTTACTACCACCTTGCTAACCCTTATCATATACCTCTACTTTAATCTCTTCTACCTTACTCACTCATAATAATGGCCCTCAACTTATCCACACAGCTTATACTCTCATTGCTACTCTTTACTACTCTCTTCTCTACTTACCTCCTTTCCTTCTTAGAATACCCACTCAACATTCAACCCATCAACAAAAACTTACTTCTCCCTTCCACAGTCCTCTCAGTTCACTCCTAAATGTCAATTCCACCTTTAGCTACAACCTAGCCAAATTCCATAGGCACTCTCACCTCACCTACACCCTATCCTCAGATAAAAAAGTGAAACCTCTAACCCTTCTAAAGAGCAACCTTACACCTACACCTGATGACCCTACCTTAAAAGACGGTGATGTTCACCCCAACCCTGGCCCCATGAATCCTACTCTACAAACATCCAGACCAACCTCCAATAACACCCTTCTCTTAGGGCATCTTAACATACGCAGTGTAAACAACAAAGTACCCTACCTACATGCTCTCCTAGATACTCACGGTTTTGACATTCTCTGTCTCTCCGAAACCTGGCTTAAGCCAGCCACCAAAGACACTGAAATTATACCCCAAGGCTATAATATACTAAGGCTTGACCGTACTAAATGAAAGGGTGGTGGAGTAGCGATTCTGTTTAAAAATCATTTCAACATCTCTACCCTGTCAGCCTGTCCAACCCAGGACAGTAACGTGGAAGCCATCTTTACTAAACTCCAACTAAATGCAAAGAAAGCCCTTTACATCATCTGTATGTATATACCTCCTGGCAACAATATACCTATCTTAGAAGACTTTCTTAGTTGGGTTTCCATCAACTACCCCCAGGAAACTATAATTCTTGGTGACTTTAATATAGACTGGAATACCATCAACACTGACAATCCCACCTCTCACATCAACCTAAATGGTTTCACCCAAACCATTACCTCTACAAGGCTTAACAAACTAAGTAAAAAACAAACCATTTTAGACTGGACACTCAAACAAAGTTAACATCACATACAACGTAGGTACTTTGCCTGATTATCTCAGTGATCATTGCTTAACCTTTATCACAAGAGAGAAGAATGACTATCCACACCTCCCTAATATTAGAAATATACGATCTACCAAACACTTTAAAACTGACCTATTTCAAAACGAACTCAGAGCTTGTAACTGGAACCCCTTAAAAATACTTCCACTTAACGAAGCAGTATTATTCTTCAATTCTACTCTTCTTTCCATTTTGAATAAACATGCTCCTAAGCGTACCATTAGAATGAGGTCATATACAGCCCCATGGCTCTCAAATGAAACTAATCCTCTCTAAAAACAAGGTTTGGGCCAAATGGAGGTGCCATAGAATCAACTCTGATTTCCTTCATTTCCGTCAACTTAGAAACCTTACCAAAAAAGCTATAATAAATGACAAAAGAAAGTTTTACTGTGAACTACAAGAAACCCATTTTAATAAACCAAAACAATTTTGGTCTTCAATCAATAGACTCCTATCTCCAGGTACAGCCAAAACTCCCTCCCCACTAAATGCTGACCCAGACACCCCTGACCAAACTGCCAATGCTTTTAACTCCTTCTTTACTGAAACCATTCAATCTCTTGCTAGTCAACTGAACACTAATAACTTCTACCCTCCAAACAATCTAGCAAACTCTTCTTACAACTTCTCTCTACAACCTGTCTCTACCCCTTTCATCCACCGACTTATCCTCAAACTGAAACCCTGTACCCCCTCTGCTGACAAGCTTCCCTCCCTTTTTCTGCAAAAGGCAGCCAAAGAAATTGCCTACCCAATAATGATACTCATAAATAGAACCATCCAAGAAGGAACTATCCCTGACATCTGGAAAGTCTCTCATATTATCCCACTACACAAAGGCGGTAACTCTATCGACTATTCTAACTTTAGACCAATTGCACTTCTCTCACCTTTAGCAAAGATTATGGAGAAATGTATTCATTAACAACTTGTTTAATATCTCTCCCTACACAATATTATAGCTGTCAACATGGTTTTAGACCCCACCATAGCACCACCACTGCCCTCCTTTCCTTTGTTGATACTATCAACAGCAATCGCAATAATAACCTTTTCTCTTCCACACTATTCATTGACCTTTCAAAAGCATTTGACATGGTTAACCACTCTTCTTTAATTAATATTCTGGAATCCCTCTCATTTGATAAACTTACCATAAAATGGTTTAGTTCATATCTCAGCAACAGACAACAAGCCGTTCTTTCGGACAACCACATCTCCTCCTTATTGCCCATTTCTATTGGAGTCCCTCAGGGCTCTATTCTTGGCCGACTTCTCTTCTCCCTCTTTATTAATGATCTCCACTCTGTTATTCCTCAAGCCACCTGCATTCAATACGCTGACGACTCCACAATTATTTGTTCAGCAACCTCCTCTTCTGACCTAATCACACTAACCCAAACTATCTTCAACACAGTAGAAACATGGTTTACTAGACGATACCTCCTCCTTAATGCTAAAAAAACTAAACTTCTCCTCTTCACCCCCACCACTCGTACCTCCCCACTACATTTCACCATCCTAACAACAATACTGTCATCTCTCCAGACTCTACAACTAAACTGCTTGGAATAACCATTGATAACAATCTCTCTTTAGATAAACACATCAACACCACCATCAAATCTGTAAACAGAAAGATTGGATCCTTATACCGGATCAAACCATTTCTCACCCCATCAGCTAGAGCTACTATTGCCCACTTCCATCTTATATCCACTCTCTTTTATGCCTATCCTATCTTCACTAACCTCAAGAAATCTAACCTAAACAAACTAGCAACTTGCTACAATAACATTGCCCGCTTCGCCACTGGCAACCCCTTCAGAACCCATCACTGCCTTAATTTGAAACATCTAGGCTGGCTAGAACTACAAAACTATCTTTCACTCACACAACTCACTACTGCCCACAAAATTTTGTACCAACCTGATAACACCCCTATTCTTTCACAGCTTTTACCCTCTTATAACAATCTTACCTCCCTTCGCTCCTCTTCTAAACTCTTGACCAAACCCATAAAAGCTCACAACTTAGCTGGTGACACTCTATTCACTAATACCGCAGGCCGAGTATGGAATTTACTACCTAGGGATAGAACACTAATCACATCCCTACCCCTCTTCAAACAACAAATCAAACTGTACTTCCAAAATCACTGGCATTGCTCATGTAGTACACCTGACTAACTTCTCTCCCCCCCTCTCCTGACCTTTAACCTTACCTTGTGCTTAATACCTAGCATATACCTTTCCTTTCCCTTGAAGTCACTCTATGCTCTGACCTATTTCTCTTACCTCTCCCATATCCTCTTGTTTGTCTTTCTTTTTTCTCTCATTTCTTGACCTCTGTCTCTTCCCTCTCTTCTTACATTACATTTTTCCTCCTCCTTCTCCTCCCACTTGCATTTTATTTCTTATTGTAGTAGGAGCCATATGGCATAGCCTGTTTGTAATTAGTAAGAAGCCTTGAAACTGTCCTATCTCTAGTCAGGACTTTTAATGATGGTGTGCCTTAATTTTTGTGAATTTTATCACCAAGTTTTATTATTACCAATTTGTATTTGTTTTATTACTAATGTTGTCTTACTTTTATTCTGTGTGTTTATTAATAGTATGTCTCATTGTTATGTTCTATGTGGAGCTTTTCTCCCCAGGCCTCTACTGAAAATGGAAATATATCCAGCTAGACTAGCCCGGTCAACAAATGTAAAATAAAATAAATAAATAATGGCGACTAGAAAGAGTGTCTTCCAAGAGAGAAATTTTAACCAGCATGTAGCAGCCGGTTCAAAAGGGGGAAGTATTAAGGATGCCAGCACTAAATTTAGATCCCACTGCGGTGGAGGATCCCTAACAGGGGGTTTAAGTAGGAAGATCCCTCGGAGAAAGGCTTTGCAAAGTTTGAGAGACATAATGTTCTGGTCTGCAAATCCGACATGAAAATTCGAGATTGCTGCCAGCTGGACTTTAACTGTGGAAGAAGAAGAACCAGAGTGAAAAATTTCAGCTAGGAAGTCCGAAACTGAGTGAATAGGGGCAGTAAAGGGATCTATGTTCTTAGACCTTGCCCAAAAGGAAAAACGTTGCCATTTGCTAGAGTAAATCCTTCTGGTAGAGGACTTTAGAGAAGCTACTATGATATCCCTAACGGGATTACAGATCACAGGAAGCCTGGCTAAGGAAGGAAGTGGAGCAACCAAGCAGTGAGGTTGAGGGAATGAATGGACCGGTGCAGTTGACCCGACTGGTGGGTTAGAAGATCTGGAACTGGATCCAGATGCCAAGGCTGCACTAAGAGATGTCGATGAAGGAACGGGAACCAAATTTGTCGAGGCCAGTAAGGAGCAATGAGAATCAGCTTGGCTCTCAAGTCGGTAGCTTTCTGAAGCACTTGAGGAATCAACGGAAAAGGGGGAAAAGCATAAAGAAGTCCCCGGGGCCAATCCTGGGTTAGAGCGTCTCTGGGGGGATGGCTTGGAAGTGGAAAGAGAGAGAAGAAGTCTGGGCATTTGCTGTTTTGGGGTGTAGCAAAAAGGTCGCAGCAAGGAGGGCCCCACTTCTGAAAAATCTCTTCCACTATAGATTGTTTGAGAGACCACTTGTGAGGCATGAGTATAGCTCTGCTCAACCTGTCCGCTATGATGTTGGTTTTCCCGGGGATATGCGTTGCTATCAGAAACCGCTGAGAGGAGATCGCCCATTGCCAAAGTCTGAGAACTTCTCGACACAGAGGATAGGACTTGGTCCCGTCCTGTTTGTTGATATACCATACTACGGACATGTTGTCCGTGTGAACTGCGATAGTTCCTAAAGGAAGAAAGTCGTTGAGGGCTTGCAACGTTAAAAGCACTGCTCTCATCTCTAGGACATTTATATGCAGGTGGTATTCGAACGGTTGCCACATGCCATGGACCATCCTGCCCTGATAATGCCCCCCCACCCGATCAGGGAGGCATCCGAAACGACTGTGGCTACCGGGGCCGGGGGGACAAATGGTCTGCCCTGATGGACTAGGGGGGAAGAAATCCACCAGGATAGGTGCCTCTTGCAGATCTGTGTGACAAGGATCTTGTGACGCATGGGCAACTGCTGGAAGGACCATTGGGTAAACAACATCCACTGTAGGAGACGCATGTAAAAGCGGGCCAGAGGAAGAAGTGTGATGGCAGCTGCCATTAGGCCTAACACTTTCAGGGCCAACCTGGCTTGTACCTTTTGGCTGAATAGGATGATCCGAACATGATTTTGGATATCCATGATTCTTTGATTTGTTAGATTTGCTGACATCAGAGTAGTGTCTAGATCTGCGCCTATAAAGGTAATAGATTGGCAAGGCGATAAGGAAGACTTTTCGAAGTTAACAGAAATCCCTAACTGGCTGCAGAGACGTAGAGTGTAATCCCTGGCCTGGAGAAGTTGATGCCTGGAGGTGGCTGTGAGGAGCCAGTCGTCTAGGTACGGAAACACCTGGAATCCCTGATGTCTCAGGTGAGCCGTGACCACTGCCATGCATTTGGTGAACACTCTGGGGGCTGTGGTGAGACCAAAGGGCAGGGCTCTGAATTGAAAATGACTGGTCCCCAGCCGAAAGCGGAGAAACCTTCTGGAGCGTCTGTGGATTTTTATGTGATAGTACGCATCCTGAAGGTCTATAGAGCACATCCAGTTGTCTTTGTCCAGAAAGGGCAAAATCGATTGAAGTGTGACCATCCGAAAACTCGTCTTTTTGACAGACTTGTTTAGTCTGCTGAGGTCTAATATTGGTCTCCAGTCTCCCGTCTTTTTGGGGACCAAAAAGAACCTTGAGCAGATTCCGGATTCTAAATGGCCTGCTGGAACTGGCTGGATGGCCCTTTTCTCTAGAAGTTTTGAAACCTCTAGCTTTGCAATTTCCCTTAGACCGGGTGGAACGTCTGGAAGGGATCCTTTTTGAGGGAAGGTGCTTTTCTCAAAAGGTATTTTGTAACCCTCGGATATGATCGACTGTACCCATTTGTCTTGAGAAAGGGAAAGCCAGGCTTCTGGGTACAGTGACAATCTCCCCCCCGACTGCCTCCAAGGGTGGGCAGTCGGGCAACATCTCAAGGATGCTGGAAGGGCTTGTCAGAGAGAGGCTCTCTGCTGCCCTGGTTCTGCGGACCCCCTCTGCCCCTAGGGCGGCGTCTGTTGTTATTACCCCCTCTGCCTCTGGGGGTAAACTGACCACGTGCGTCAGGCGTGACTCCTTGAGATTTTCAGAACCACATTTTCCCTCCCTTCTGACCTTTGGGGTAAGGCCTTGAAGGGGTGGAGAAACGGACTCCTACGGCAGAAAGAGTCTTGCCATCTTGCTCGCACCTGGTCAAAGTGTCCTTCACCTGAGGTCCAAACAAAGTTGTCCCATCGAAGGGAGAGTTTGTGAAGGATGCCTTAAAGGGGTCTGCAAAATTGCAAAGTCGCATCCAGGACTGACGTCTGAGAGCCACTCCTGTGCCTGCAGCTCTACTCGCTCCATCGGCTGCATAAGAAATGAGCCGCATGGAGGAGTTAGTTATGGAATTTAGGATTCCCAGCTGAGCGGTAATCTTCTCTTGAGCCCCAGCAGCTGACGGATCCTGTACCACCTCACCCAATTCCTTGAGGATATCTCTTTGAAGTCGGGTGAAGTGACACAGATAATTCAGCGAACGCATAGCAAAGGTCGCTGAGGAAAACATCCGCTTACCATATCTGTCCATGGTCCTAGACTCCTTGTTAGGAGGATGGACCGGTACGGAAGGATCTGCAAGTTCCTTTTTGGTGGCGGCCGCCACCACTATGGCATCAACTGGGACACCTTCGGTGAGAAACTGTTTTTCAGTGGGGGCCGTGATAAATTTAGAAGGCCTCCTGGGGACTGGTTCCACAGAATCAGGAGATGCCCACGCCTTTCGAGCTATCACGTCCATGAGGGGGTCGAAAGGCGGAGAAACCCAGGAGGTGGAGGGTCGAGATCCAAAAGCCTCCAGGTATACCGACTCATCCTCGGAGGGGTTAATGGAGGGCCAGTTCCCCCTCTGTTTCAGGAGTTCAAGAATGTCTGAAAAGGAGACATCCTCAGAGGGGGATCTTGGGGACCCCTCCGACTCATCTAAGTCGGTATCTGATGTAGACTCAGGGGAGTCTAAATGCTTCCTCTTGCAAGTCCTCTTACGCGGGGGTTCCCCTGAAGGATCAGGAGAAACCTCTGAAGAGGAAGGTATTCCCAATGGGGAAACCTGAGGCGATGGATCTCTGGGTCCAGGAGCAAGAGAGTGGGAAGAGATATCTACAGGCACTGAAGAGGGAGGAGCTAGAGGGACCGACTGTTGACTCAGCTCGGGGGCTAGTACACTCCTCATCACCTCGAAGGCTCCCCTCCCGGGGAGGACCGAGAGCTCCCGCTCAGAGGAAACAGGAATCCCCGGCCCCACCTAAAGGGAAGGCTCCAAAGCAGATGTCGATGCCGAGCTTACCAAAGCCGAAGCTCCGAAGGGGAGAACTGGGTCGGACAAGGGTCCGATGCCACTCGCCCCCTCGGAACCGACAAGGGAAGCCCGATGACCGGATCCCTCCAAGGACGGTCTCAAGGAGGAGATAGGAGTCGAGCAGCCGGAGCCGAAAGGAGTGGTATCGGCTCCGAAGCACCAACAGTCACAGTTCCAATAAGCTCCGGCTCCGAGATCTGAAGGAGATTCTAAGGAGGAATTTCTGGAGGGTGTGGAATAGCGGTCGTCTGATGAGACGGGCTATGAAGTATCTGGGCTAGTGCCTGTGATTTCAGCAGTCTACTCACCACTCTCTCCAAGTCATGGTCTGAGAGTCTGGAAGACCTTGAGGTTCGGCTCCGATGGCTCCGCTCCGAAAGTAAGGGAGTGGCCGGAGCCGAATGAATAGACTCCAGCGACGGAGATCTGGATCTCTTTCTCGACGGAGCCATCGGAGCTGAACAACCTTCGGTTCCAGTTGGAGCAGACAACTTGTCAGCTCCGAGCTGGGTCAGAGATGTGTCGGCTCCAGCCGGAGCCGACAGACATGGAAGCAAGAGTATCGGCGCCAATACCGAACCTTCAGAGAAGGAAGGATCGGCTCCAGTCGGAGCCAAGGCTGAAGGCTTGGACACTGAAGCCTGGGCCTTGGGAGACTTTGAGGGCTTCCCCGAGCCGGACTTAGCCGGGGAGCTCTCAGGCTTTAATAAGCCCCTGAGAATAAGTTTATTTCTACGTTCCTGCAGGACTCTCTGTCTGAAGGAGGGGCAAATAGCACAGGAGTCCTGCAGGTGTAGAGGTCCCAGGCAATAAATACAAGTGTGACAGTCTGTCAGAGACATCTTCTGACAGCACGAGTCACACTTCTTGAAGCCTGAGACCCTAGCCTCTTTAGACATGACTGAGTACCTAATCACACACACACACTATACAGTCAGTCCAAAAATTAAACTAGATTAACAAAACCAAGTACAGGGAACAACACACACAGACACACCCAAACAAACCCTGACAGGAAAAATATAGGAGGGGTAAAGACCTAAGGCCCGACTAGCAAAAATATGAATAAAGGGAACGGGACACAAACGGGAATAGGGCTAAGTGAATCGGGAGGTTAACAAAGTAATATATATATATATATATATATATATAAATATAAAGTACTGGGGTGGACTAAAGTCTCAGAAAAAAAGGTAAAAAAATTCACTTACCAGGAGCTGGTAAAAAGTTACCTCATGAGCGAAGCGGCAAATGAGATCTGGGTAATCTCTGCCTTGCATCATGGGATATGGGGCTGCCTCGAGCTGGTGGAAGTGACTCTTGAGCTTAGCAAGTGCCAAGTCGGAGCCGAGGATCGGCTCTGAACCCATCCAGCAAGAATGAAGGCGAGATTGACAACTTAACATAGAGATATTTGAGTAAAAGTTGCAGAGAACTGTGTGTGTGTGAGATCATGTGCTACTGTGGGAGATGGATGCAGAGTGTTGTGATACACACGGCTGTGGAAAGTGTATGAGTATGCAAATGTGGTGGGGAAGGAAAAAGAAGCAGAGAGCAGTATGAACATGGACAGACAGACAAGCATGTGTGTGACTGTGGTGAAGGAAGAAAAAAAATCAGCAGAAAGCAGGATGTGCATGAAATGTATGAAATGTGGGTCTGTATGTGTGTGAGATTGTGTAGGGGAAGGTACAGACAAAAGGCAAAGAGAGAAGCTGAAAAGTGGAGAGGAGTAGCAACTGAATGGAACAGGAGGCAGTAGAAACTGAGAAAGGTTTAGATATGGAGGTAAAGAGGCAAGGATTATTGTTTGATTAGAGAACAGGGTGTGATTAATGGGGAAAGAATGGCTGAACAGCATGCATATGTGTCAGCGATTGTGGGGAGTGATCCACACAGCAGAATAAGATAAAAGCTGAGGACAGCATACAAGTGAGGAGTTTGGAAGAAGGCACCAAAGTTTTAGTATGGGTAGCAGGGTAGCTGTTGAGAGAGAATGGAAAGCGAAATATTAGAAAGAGGTAACAGTGCAGGCTGATATGGGACAGAAAAGGCTGGAAAAGATGCATTAGTGCAATCAATGAATGGGGCTAACATTACATACAAGGAGAACTGTTAAAATAGGAACACAGTAGTACTATCTTACATATTCATATATTAACAAGACAGCAGCTTAGCAGCAAGACATGCAAATGCATGATGAACATTAAAGCTTCTCACAAGTCAATACTGTACCGACACTTATGACTGTAGGATTCTCCTGCTTACACCATATGCTTCAAAACATTACACATCATGCACTCTGTATTATATAACCATTAACCATTGGGGGGAAAAAATCAAAATATGGCACAGCACTGTAGTTAACAACTATGCATGACATGTGCTTCAGTGGAAGAGCAATGCACTGATAGCACATACATTTAAAAATTAATACTGCTGAAGTCACTGGAAGAAGTTAAGTGTACATACTCGAGCAAGTGTCCACTTAAAGAGGTAGCACACATGACAAGACAAACAAGAGTACGGAATACAACCTGAATTAAAAAAAAGCTATATGTTGGTGTCCTATGAGAACACAATTCCCAGAGAAGGGAAATATACTGAGAGGGTTACAGGAATACAAAAGGAGTCAGGAGTTAACTGGAACTGTGGCTATACCTACTTTGCATGATGTGAACAAACTTCTATGAGGAAAGGCTTACCAATAGTCTATTCAAGAAGGTACCTTCCATAAATAATCTAAGAACAAAGGCAAAAAGACAGTAAAAAGTAACAAGTAAACTGAAATGAAAGAAGAAAACAAAAACAGCACGGGGGGGGTAGTTATATTAAGACAAAATAAATAAAAGAAAGTACACAGAGCAAAACTGAAAATTAGGCCACTGTCTTAAGTTGCAATGCACTAAAGTGCTGTAGCTGAAAATATATGAGCTGATGGTATTTTCTGTGAGGTGCCCAAATGGCGCACTAAATTCTAACAAAATCTTAACAGAATTTGGGATTTGCTTCTAAGGACACACAGGCTAAGATTAAGAGAGATTCTCTCTGACTAATGGGGATTAGTTGATTAGTGCAACTGAGAGATCTTTGATTCATAGATATGGTGCATTCATTTTCATAAGAAAAGAGTTTCCTTAAAAATCAATCCTTCCTTTTTAATAAAAGCAGCTACCAAGACCTCTCTAAATCAGAAAATCAATTTTCCAGTGAAGTAGAATACATGTTACATTTGTTGGATGTTCACAGACATATCCATTTTTACATCCACTGTAGGAAAGCATTCAAAAAATCTGGTCAACTTTTTGTGCTTTTCTCAGCAAATAAGCTAGTTCATGGAGTTTCAAGTCACTTTATCAAGGTGGTTGTCAGCTTCCATTACACATGTATACATACATAGAAAAAGGTGTAGCCTTACCAAACCCATCAAATCTCACTCTCCTAGACCTGCAACAACTTCATTTGCTTTCTTTAGCAGAACATCTACGCAAGCCATTTTTACAGCTGCCACTTGGTATATAATTTAGAAAGCCTGTGAGGAATCTATTACTCTATTTTTGTTTTACTTGAATCGCTTGTCTGTGTACTTAATAATGGATTTTCGACTGGAAACAGACTGCCTACCTTGCTTGAATTACTTTCAAATACTTAGTAATTCTGTACAATATTTGAAATTATATATTTATTTATTTATTTTTTTACTTAAGACGAGTTTATGTTCGCTACTTCTACTATTATTTTCTTTTCCAATATACAGTGATTAACTAGAGATACATGGACTGAAAATCTTCCACACGGAGAAGTTTCTTACACTGTTTTGCATAAAGAAAATTCTAACAGCTTATCTAAACCAATTACAGTTACTACCAGAAGCTAGACAGATACTGAATTTCTATCTACCTGTGATTTTTAAGTCACAAAGCAGCTGTACAATTCCACAAGCCAACTGAAGCAGCTTGAACATTATGTCAAGCGTGGTACCCATTGTGCACTATCAAAAAGCAAGGCAATAAGTGAAGTGGCAGTTAGTTTTCTTCCTTTCAGTCTAAGGCAGTCTTCTCTGTTTGGATTTTGAGGATCATGCTTTTCCCCATTTTCAATAATCCTTTAGCGCTTAACAATGGCCAAATAAGTTAAGCAGCATTTCAAATAGCACTGCAAATGTATGCACATTTGAGAAGCCACATTTAGTTCTAGTTTCTAACAGTTTTGCTGCATTTCTACATTCTGTTTATCAGACTCAAAACAGTCCAAAAAAAAAAAAACCAGGGTGTACAGTCTAACAGGTAGTAGTCAAAATACTTTTCTTAGTGTAGAAAAGCTTTTATTAGTCACTATTCATCTGAAGAATTCATCAGAAAATTTATAAACACTAAAATACATTAACATATACAATAACTAAAATTCAAATTATCCAATCATTTAACAGAGCGAATACACAATTAAATAATGAACCTGTAAAACTGTGAGCTCTATAATAAAAAGGAAAGAAAAGAAAACTTAACCCTTTGTTAAATCACTATAATTCTCTCTAAGAAACATTTTATATTTATACTATCATTCAGACCAGGTGGGTGGGTGGGTGAGCAGCTAAATGAATTTGCTATTCGGTCTCCCCTTTTTCAACCTGATTCTTAAGGTTACCACCCCTCAAATACTTTTTTACCAAATCCAGAATGGTAAAAGTGAACTTCCTATAGGTATCACATTTAAACAAATGTTTGTATAAAGCTTTTTTTGTCATTTTTGACCTTCATAGTGTAAAGATGTTCCTTAATTCTCTTGCTCAGACTTCTTGTGGTCATACCCATGTAGAAGGCTGGGCATCCTGAACACAAGGCAATATATACCACTCCAGCAGTCCTACAACTAAATCTTCCTGGAACTCTAATGCTGTAAGCCAAGTGTTCAAGTGCTACATATGGTCCTTCATGAATATATCTACAAATGTTACAACTGTGACATTTTTAAGTCCCATTATCTTTAGAAGTATGGGATGGAAATATTTTAGTGTTATGTTCTAATAACTGCTTAATGTTACTATTTTCTTATACACAAAATTCAGAATATATCCTAAAACTTTGGCTAAGTCTTCATTTCCCATAATCACTTTTCAATTACGACTAAATGTTTTTATAGGTTCATAGGTTCATACTAGGCTATCTGCCCTAGGGCATTTATAAGCCTAGCCAGAATGTGTTTTGCTTTCGCCACCCATTTTAAATTAATTTTGCTATGCCCTTTTTTTGAGGTTAGTATACTGTGCCTCTGTCTAACAGTGACACAGAAGTCATACCCGGGTAAACCTACGATCTCCCATCCACTCATCAAGATTCCTCTTGAAGAGAGTCAATGAGGGACTCTGCCTAACCTGGACTGGGATTTTATTCCAGAGTGAAGGGAGCCTCTGGGTTATGAATCTGTCCCTCCAGCATGTCCTATTTATTTCAGTGCTGAGGTTCAAGTCTCTCGAGCGTGTAGCTCGATAGGATTTGGATTTTCTGAGGTGCAGCATGTCCATTAATTCCGGGTTGGACATGGCTTTATACGTCAGGCACAGATTGCCTCTGAACAGGCGGTATGCCACTGAGTAGAGCTGGAGTTTATTTAACCGGGCAGCATATGGCATCTGTTTGAGCCCTTTGATCCTCTTGGTGAGGTACTTTTGGGGTCTTTCCAGTTGCTGCAGGTGTCTGGTAAGGTATATCCCAAAAGGGGCATTGTACTCAGTTATGGGCCTGATGAGGGATGAGGCACGATGACCTCCCCTGATCTAGATGTGAATCCCTTCATGATTAGGTGGGCTATATAAAATGTTTTTCTAACCACTTTGGCCACGTGGTTGTCAAATGAGAGATTGCTATCAACTTGGGTCCCCAGGTCCCTAATTACTTATTCTGTACTTAATGGATTACCACCTATGTGGTAATTTGTGGGCACTTTGTTTTTGCCAAAGGGGATGACTATACACTTTTTGGCGTTTAGCTTGAGGCCGTGGCTCTGACACTAGTTGTCTGTTTCTATGAGGCCCTTTTGGAGTATGCTTGTGTCGGCTGGAGAGTCGATTATGGTGCCCAGTTTGCAGTCATCTGCGAACTTGGTCAGTCACAGTCCTTCCGTGTTGGCCTGTACCTCCGAGAAATATATACTGAACAAGAGAGGTCCCAGGACTGAGCCTTGTGGGACGCCACTTGTAACTGGTTTGGAGTCTGACATGGCTCCAGCAATTCTAACCATGTGGGTTCTGTCCTTGAGCCAGTTTGCAACCCATCTAGTGACATAGGGGTTTATATTTAAGCTGGTGAGCTTATCTATAATGCCCGAGTGGGGTACTGTATCGAAGGCTTTTGCGAGGTCCAGGTAGGCTGTGTGGACCACCTTCCCCTCGTCAATGGCCTTGGTGATGGTTTCAAAGAAATCAACCAGGTTTAAGAGGCAGGATCTGCCCTTAACAAAGCCAAACTGGGTAGGATCCAGTGTCTGTAGGTCCCCAATATCTTTATTTATGAGGTCCATGATTATCCTTTCCATAGCTTTGCAGACCAAGCTAGTCAGGCTTATGGGGCGATAGTTTCCAGGATCCGTTGAGGCACCACCTTTGTGGAGAGGGACCACAGTTGCTGTACGCCACTCTTTGGGTACATATCCTGTAGTAAGGCTGAGATTGAACAGTAGTTTTATGTTTGGGTTTAGCTCTTCTTGGAGTTCATGTAGGACGCAGCCCGGGACACCGTCTGGTCCCATTGATGCTGTGTTTTTTTGCTTTGGAGAGGGCGTCTCTTACCTGAGCATCCGAGATGTCAGGGGGGCAGCACTCTGCTGGAATAGATATTTGCCCTTTTGGTGGGGGGGGGGAGTTTGCGCTGAACCTGTCAGCTAGGATGTTGGCAATGTCTGTGGGTTCGGTGTATTTTTTTGTCATTTAGGACTAATTCTGGGAATTACCACCCAGGTTCCTAACATAACTAAAGAAAGCCTTGTGATTATCCTTAGTGTCCTGTGCAATTTTTCTCTCGAAGCTGGCCTTAGACGATTTTATGAGTGCCCGTAGTTTTTTGCTAATACTGATCAGAGATGCCTTCCCTTTTTGGAAGTTTGCTCTATCATTTAGTAGCTTCCTCCTTCTATTGTATAGCTTGTTTATGGCTGGGGTCCACCAGACAGGACGTCTGCCTTTGGAGGATTGGGTCTTGGTTTTATTTGGGATCGCATGATCCATGCATTCCTGAAGGTGTTCATAGAATGCGTTTATAAAGGATTCTGCGGTCTGGGCCGTATTTTCCACAGGCCTGGGGGCTTTGAAGGATTCCACCTCAGTTTTGAGTAGTGTGAAATTTGCTTTAGAGAAGTTTTTCACTGTGGTTTTCTGGGCAGGGGGTGGTGTCGGGATGTGAACATCCAGTGAGATTAGTTTATGGTCTGATCTTACCAGTGAGGCATACACTTCTGATCTGGAGCATAGAGTCCCCATGTTGGTGATGATCAGGTCCAGTATGTTTTCCCCTCTTGTGGGAGTGGTAACAAGTTGTTCCATAGCATTTGAGTTTATAAATTCTAGGAACCTTTGGGCTAGGGTGTTGGAGCTAGAGTAATGCTCCCAGTCTATGTTTGGGTAGTTGAAGTCGCCCAATATAATGGTGTTTGGAGAGACCTTCATATTTTCCAGTGTTCTCATGAAGGCCGAGCAGGGTTCCTGGGTTAGGGAGGGTGGTCTGTAGCTGGCTATATACTGGAAGGCAGTTTTACCCACTGTTAGTTGCACATGGATAGTCTCTGATGCTTCGTGCTGTGCCACCAACCTGGAGGTGTGGGTATCTTTGACGAATATTGATACTCCCCCTCCTTCTGTGGGTTGGTCCAAGTTTTGGGGCCGAAAAGCATGGTATGAGGTATAACCTGGTAGTGCTGGGGTGCTCTCGGGAGCCTTGAACCAGGTTTCTGTTACTGCACAGATATCGATTTTCTCCATGCTAAGGAGAGTTTCGAGTGCGTGCATCTTGAGGTTTAGACTTCTGGCGTTGAGTAGCATTACTCTTAGTTTCTTATCCCTTGTGATACCTATGGAGGTGGGTTTGTCTTTTGAGCCTTGCCTAAAAAAGGCACTATGGGGGTAGCAAGAGCCTTTGCCAATATTCGAAAGCCCAGGGGTGACAGGTGCAGGCCGTCCCTAGCGAAGCATCGTGGCTTGTCGACAATGTCATCCCAGGCTGACAGGCATTGGATCCCCTTTGAATGACACCAATAATTAAGCCAATTGTTGAAATTGATCATCTTGCCTTCATATTGTGGCATCATTCTTGGTGAGGGTAAGATGCTACTCAAGGTCAGGGTCATACCGGCCTGGGCCACATGCTCAGAGAGCTCCTCTATGTCTCTTTTCATGTAGTCCAGGGATGTACGTCTCAGGTCATTCACACCAGCATGGACAATGACTGAGACATATTTGTACTTGCCTTGGAGTGACCTGAGTGCTTGTGTTATGTGGCAGATCCTAGCGCCAGACAGGCAGCTCACCGTGACCTTCTTTGTTCAGCCTGGTGAGCGGGACGTCAGTGTGCCTGATGATAGAGTCACTTATTACAAGTGTATCAGGTGTGTTGTTTAGCCTTAAGGGCTGTGACTGTTTGGCACACTGGCTTTGTGAGCTATGTGTTGCACGTGTTTTATTTTGGGGTAGCGGTTGCTTGGGTGCCTGCTTTGGAGGTCTCTGCTGCTTAGGCAGATTTTTATTTAGAGCCTCCGAGTATGTTTTTGTGGGTTTATGTGTTTGGTCTGCTGTCGTGGTAGGTCTATGTGAGACTGGAATTGCACTGAGTGTGGTTTCCTTCTCCTCCTGACTGGTTTCGCCAGTACTGAGTTGAGAGAGCTTAGCCTCCAGATTGGCTATATGGATGCATCTCTCACATGTGTTGGAATTTATTGGGAGGAGGAGAGGGTTGTCTGTGTACATGAGGCAGTTGTAACATTGCCTCAAGATTCCCAGATTCACCAGCTGGACCAGAGAGAAGATTGACAACTGACCTTTGGACATGCTAGAATAGTATTGGGAATTCCTTTATAATTGAAAAAAAAAGGGCCAATGGGGAACAAGGTACTCAAGAGGACTTTGTGAGAGTGTAGTGCTTTTAATTTTTTAGTGCTGACTTATATAATTGCTTTAGTGAGCAAGTGCCTTTAGTGAGCAAGTGCCAGGTAACTTAAATGCAATGTGTTACAGGTAACTTAAATGCAAAATTGACAAACAGTAACTTTCTTTTAAGTGAAACAAGGAAATGAGTACAGTAAGCAATGCAGATATCACTAGGGATCCACAGAAGCGCTGAAAAGCCACGTTTTAGGTGGTATTAGCGTTTCAGGTAAATAACAAGCAAACAAACAACACGCATACAAACAGAGCTAGATTCAGCAGGCCTGGATCTAGTCTATGCTACAGCAAACAAGGTGTACCAATTTCAGTAAGAAACAGTTGAAATATGCAGGCACTATAAGCCTTTAACCAGAAATTCCCAGCTCAGAAGGGCAGAGTCCAGCCTCTCCTCCCACAAGAGTGCAGACCACGAACCTTCTTAATGTAAAATAACTGGCCTGAAGCCCAAGTGCTTAAACCAGAACTAATACACTTTTAGAATAACAGACACTGAGCCCTCAATCAGCAGTTACCAACTTAGAAGGATGTAAGCCACCTGTCCTGCCACCACAGTGCAGGCCACAAACCTTCCTAATGTAAAACAACTGGTCTGAAGTCCAAGTGCTTAATCCAAAAGACTTAGAATGATAGCTACACTTTAATCAAGTTACTACCAAGCAGTAATAAATACAATTGAATACTTTGAAGAATGCCTGGATTCGTGCTCAAGTTATCCGAACAAAGCTAGATTCAGCAGGCCTGGATCTAGTCTACGTTACAGCAAACAAGGTGTAACAATTTCAGTAAGAAGCAGTTCAAATATGCAGGCACTATAAGCCTTTAACCAGAAATTCCCAGCTCAGAAGGGCAGAGTCCAGCCTCTCCTCCCACAAGAGTGCAGACCACGAACCCTTTTAATGTAAAATAACTGACCTGAAGCCCAAGTGCTTAAACCAGAATTAATACACTTTTAGAATAACTGACACTGAGCCCTCAATCAGCAGTTCCCAACTTAGAAGGATGTAAGCTACCTATCCTGCCACTACAGTGCAAACCACAAACCTTCTTAATGTAAAACAACTGGTCTGAAGCCCAAGTGCTTAAACTAAAAGGCTTAGAATGAGTTGCACCAAGAAGTAATAAATACAACTGAGTACTTTTAAGATGACGCAAAAGCAAAATAAATTAGGAAGAAACACAAATACAGTAAAAGCAGATATTTTTTTTTTTTTCAGAAAAGTAGCAAAAACAGTAGTAAAAGCAATTCACATGCAGTGCAAGCTGGCACACTTGAGTATGTAGCAATATTAGTCCACACACAGTTTGAAAAAAAATGTAATTAAATTAAAAAGGACTAAAAGCAAGTGCAGAAAGGGTTTATTAGATAGAATGCGGTAAAGAGATGGGACTGGGGGAGTGTCCTAGATCAAATCAACAGTGGGGCGGGCACTGCAAAAGCCACCAAATTTAAACTACAACCAAGAACAGGGAGGGGGGGTGGTGGGGTGGGGAAAACAGTTTCAACAGAGCTAGATCTGAGGAATCAGTCCAAATTATAAAACCACAAAAAAATGCCGAAAATATACTTAAATCAGCTTATGTCCAGTTGATGTATGTAGACAAATCTCAGTAGCAAGCAACTCGATTTAAAATGATTACAAGAAATGTAACCAACACAGGTTTTAATGTTATCAGAAACCCCCCAAGCTAATTAACACTTAAAGGAATTTCAAAGCACTGGTAGCACTATCAACAGTCATGTCCAGACAATATCTAGGTATGGAATCCAAACCTTCTGTAGTATTATCCATGGAATTATTCTTCTTGTTAATCCCATTAAAAGTATAGGGGGAAATTCAACTAACCACGTTTTATGAATTTCAGCTGCTACATTCTCCAATAAATTTGCAGGATAACCCCTATCAAGAAACATATCTAGTAATATAAAATCTACTTCCATTTCAAAATCACTATTATGACTCACCATACATTAGGCTATAATAAACTGACCAAGTGGAATGCTTTTCTTAATATATGTTGGATGACTACTTTTAAAATGAACAGTTAGAAAAAGTATTTTTCTGATGTACTTGACTTACAAATCTTTGCATAATAATATCCTAGCTTAGTTCTACATCCAAAAAAAAAAAAAAAAACACCTTCTGTCCAAGCTCACCTAATCTTCTTCTTCTTCTTTCAGCTTTTCCCAGTTAGGGGTCACCACAGCGAATCACCTGTCTGCTCATGATTGGCAGTGGAGTTTTACTGTGTCGAGTTGCCAGACCAGCGCCCAACCTTCCACAGAAGGCACACACACACGCAGTCACACTTAGGGCCAATTTAGACTACACTTAGGGCCAATTTAGAGTGTCCAATCCGCATGTCTTTGGGATGTGGGAGGAAACCTGAGCACCCGGAGGAAACCCATGCAACCACAGGGAGGACATGCAGACTCCACACAGAAGGCACCCCAGCAGAGAATCGAACAGAGAACCTCTTGCTGTAAGGCGACAATGCTAACCGCTGCACCACTGCAGCCACCCTTGCTCATGCTCACCCAATACAAATTGTAAAAAAAAAAAAAAAAAAACAGAACCACTGTTAAGAACATTCATAAAATCCGAAAGATCAAAACCATCACTTTTAACAATAAAAAATAAATTGTCTACAAATAGACTATAAAAAATGATGTTGGTAAAATATCTAAACTTAGCATCTCCCACCAATTAACACTAAGTGCTGGCTACTGTGGCCCCCACTGGAACACTGTTCAAATGTTTGCTATATTTTTTATTAAAAATAAAAATTATTTTCTAACAGTAGAACATGACAATACTAAAATACTTTCACCCCCATACTTCTAAAGATAATGGGACTTAAAAATGTCACAATTGTAACATTTGTAGGCATATTCATGAAAGGCCATATGTAGCACTTGAACACATGGCTTAAAGCATTAGAGTTCCAGGAAGATTTAGTTGTAATACTACTGGAGTGGTATATATTGCCTTGTGTTCAGGATGCCCAGCCTTCTACGTGGGTATGACCATGAGAAGTCTGGGCAAGAGAATTAAAGAACATGTTTATGCTGTGAAGGTCAAAAATGAAAAAAAATGCTTTCAGTTAAATGTGATACCTATAAGTAGTTCACTTTTACAATTTTAGATTTGTTAAGAGAGGATTTGAGGGGTGGTACCTTTAAGAACCAGGTTTTTAAAAGGGAGATCGAATGGCAAATTTGTTTAGCTGCTTACCATCCACCTGATCTCAATGATAGCATAAATATAAAATGTTTCTTAGCAGAGAATTATAATTATTTAACAAAGGTTTACATTTTCTTTTCTTTCCTTTTATTACAAGGCTCACACAGTTTTACAGGTTCATTATTTAACTGCCTATTTATTAGCTCTGTTAAATGATTGGATTATTTGAATTTTGTTTATTGTATATATTAAGTGTGTTTTAGTGTTTGTAAACGTTCAGAAGTCATCTTTGGGCAAATAGCGACTAATAAAGGTTTTACTACGTTTAAAAGAATAGTATTTTGAATACTATCTCTTATACTGTGCACCCATTTTTTTATTTTTTAGTATTTATACACTGGTTTTACTGGGATTTTACTCAGTTTTTCTGCATTTGTTGGTTTATTGAGTTTCTTTGCACCCCACCCCTAGTTCTCATGAAAAGACTCTGAATGATCTAGTGGTACTTTTGGCTCAGAAGCAAAAGTCATTGACTGCAATAATGGTGAAGTTGAAGGATAAGTCTATCATGACCATGAATAATTCAGATGGTTTCAATGATTTGTTTGAAGAAGGTGAGACAGTAATTCAAATTCCTTTGAGATTCAGGCAGATCTCTTTTACAAGGAAATTGTATTGGTGCTGAATACTACTATTAGGCTTTAATTTGTTTACCAAGCCGAGAGCAGACGAGACAAGAACTTTGCTGAGCTAAAATTATATTTTAGAAAGTTAAATTTAAAATATATTATGAAGGATGTTCATGTTAAGAAATGTCTTAGTAGACCCTTTTGTTTTTAATCCAACATCCCAACATATTTTGAGAGGGATATCAGGGCATGTTTGAATAGTAAAACCAATAAACATTTTTACAATCTGCACAATGAGAAGAGGAAAGTGCTTTCTGAACTCAAGGCTAAAAAAAGTTTGTGATTTATGAAAGCAGATAAGGCAGGTGGGGGGTTGTCGTGGATGTTAAAAAGTATAATTCTGAGACAGAAAACATGTTAAGTAATAATGAGGAATATTTAGAAGTTTATATGTATGATATTAAAAGTCATCATGCTTTTATACATAATCATTATGAATTACTTATGAATAGTGAAATCCATACTGATTTATATGTTGAAAATCCAAGAATTGGTGTGCTTTTTGGTATTCCCAAATTACATAAAAGCACTACCAACCCCCCCCCCCCTTCAGACCGAATGTTTCTGCCTCTGGCAGCAGTACTGAGGGTATCTCTTTATATCTTGACTACATTTTTAATCCCTTGGTTCAACAGTTAAGAGTCCTACATTTGTGATTCCTGGCACTTCTTGAATAATATTAGACCATTACAGGTGGACTATTTGTATCAGGAGAACACTCATTTTATGATCACGGTGGATGTTATTTCTTTGTTCACCACCATTCCCCAGGTTGAAGGGTAAGAATTGTTAGAAGTTTTTTGAACAAATAAACATCCATAGACAATAAGTCAATTAGTACATACATTTCTCTTTTAGAACAATTGTTAGAAAATAATTTTATTTTTAATAAAAAATATTACAAACAATTGAAGGGTGTTGCGATGGGGGCCACAGTAGCCCCATGTTTTTACCAACCTAGTGGTAGGCTGGTGAGAGATGGAGATTTTAACTAAGTTTAGATATTTTACCAACAATTTGTAAACAACTTTAATTTTTATTGTTAAAAGTAATGGTTTTGATGTTTCAGATTTTATGAATGTTCTTAACAGTGGTTCTGTTTTTTTACAATTTGTATTAAGTGAGCATGGACAGAAGGTGTGCATTTTGGATGCAGAACTCAGCTGGGATATTATTATGCAAAGATTTGTAAGCCGAATGCATTGGAAAAGTACTTTTTTGAATTATGTTCATTTTAAAGTAGTCATCCAACTTGCATTAAGAAAAAAATTCCAAGTGGTCAATTTATTATAGCCTCACTTATGGCGAGTCGTAATAGTGATTTTGAAATGGAAGAAGATTTTATTACTAGGTTATTTCTTGATAGGGGTTATACTGCAAAGTTACTGCAGAATATGGCAGCTGAAATTTGTAAAAAGAGGTTAGCTGAATTTCTTCCTACACTTTTGAATGGTATTATTAACAAGAGTAATAATTCCACAGATAATACTACAAAAAGTTTGGATTCCATATCTAGATATTGTCTGGACACGACCGTTGATAGTGCTACCATTAAAAACATTATTAGAAGTAAACTGGAAAGTGATTATGGGAAATGAAGACTTAGCAAAGTCTTAACAGATATTCCAAATTTTGTGTACAAGAAACATGGTAACATTAAACATTTATTAGAACACAACACTAAAATACTTCCACCCCATACTTCTAAAGATAATGGGACTTATAAATGTCACACATAATATTTATAGATATATTCATGAAGGGCCATATGTAGCACTTGAACACTTGGCTTACAGCATTAGAGCTCCAGGAAGATTTAGTTGTACTACTACTGGAATGGTATATATTTGTCATGTGTTCAGGATGCCCAGCCTTCTACGTGGGTATGAACACAAGAAGTCTAGGCAAGAGAATTAAGGAACTTCTTTACCCTATGAAGGTCAAAAATTAAAACAAAATGCTTTGTATATTCAGTTAAATGTGATTCCTATAAGAAATTCACTTTTACAATTTTGGATTTGGCAAAAGAGGATTTGAGGGGTGGTAACTAAGAACCAAGTGGAAAAAAGGCAATGGGAAAACCAAGTGGAAAAAATGGCAAAAGAATGGCAAATTCATTTAGCTGCTCACCATCCACCTGGTCTGAATGACCGTTCATTTGTCTTTCGGCTTTTCCCGGTTAGGGGTCACCACAGCGGAACTCCAGTCCGCTAATGATTGGCAGTAGAGTTTTACGTGCTGGCTTGCCGGGCCTAACGCACAACCTTCAACGAAGGAACGCCTGTTCACGCATGTCGCCACACAGAAGACGCACTAACTGAGAATCGAACGGGCAACGTCTAACTGTGAGGAGACAACGCTACCGTAGCACCACCACTGCAGTTGTAAATATGTTTAACAGACAGAAAATCAATTATTTAACAAAGGGTTATATTTTCTTTTTTTTCCTTTTATTACAAGGCTAACACAGTTTTACAGGTTTACTTAATTTCCTTGTGATTAGCTCTGTTAAATTATTGGATGGTTTGAATCTTAGTTATTGTATGTATTAAGTGCGTTTTAATGTTTGTAAATTTTTTGAAGATGACTTTGGATGAATAGCAACTAATAAAGGTTTTGCTGTGCTAAAAAAAATTTTGACTACTACCACTTTTACTGTGCACCTTTTTTTTTTAGTATTCATACACTGGTTTTATTTGGATTTTACTAAGCTTTTCTGGGTTTTATGTAAAAGTTCAGGCTAAATATGAACAACTATATCTATTTTCTCCCTTTCTTATAAAACTATCACACTAACATGATATTATCTCACCCACACACAAATTCCTTCTATCCTATCTATCCATTGCCTTACTAACTACTGACTATACTATGTACTGGACTGTATTGTTGCAACCTCAAATAAACTCAGCCAATTATGAGATTACTGTCAATTGTACAGGTACTTTAAATTATGACATCTTTGGCATGTCTTTTATCATTGTATAAAAAAATCTCATTTTGTCTATGTTTTTATGTATTGTTACTGTCAGAAGCTTTTCTCCCTGGGCCTCCGCTGAAAATGGGTTCTGCCCAGTAGGACTTTCTTAGTAAAGAAATGTAAAAATAAAATAATCAGTGAAGTTACTTTTTTCATATTCTATACATTTCACAAGCTGCAAGATTTACAACTAGAGTTTTATGTGACTGAACCTTAAAGTCAATACTGCTTTTTCCATGCCTTACTGAAAAAGCAACTGCATGCTTTATTCAGCTTGTTACATTTCCTGTCTGAAAATAATTATATTTGTTTTGTAGGCTGTTGTAGGTTGATTTTAAGTAATGTAAACTAGCAACAACCTCTAATACCATGACCCAAGCGCCTGAACACAAATATTTGTCTAATATTTAGGTTACACCAAAATAAGAACAGTTGGCAAAGCTGCTACAGTTAGATTCCACAAAGCAAATACTGATTTAGCGCTTTCTTTCACTTTTATTGTAAAACGTGAACTTCATCAGAAAAACGGGAACTCCCCCTTGTTCCCGTTTTTTATAAAAAAACAGGAAATTATGTAATACAATCAATTGATTGTGTTAATATTTGTTGTATACAAAACATTGTCTTGATTTTTATAACACGTTATTTTATGAATGATTCATTTGAAATCAATGTTTTCAATCTAAAAACGTGAATATATACTAAAAACTATTTTTCTACGTGTAATACATGATGTCTACTCTAAAAAATATATATATACCTGTATACACTCTATCATATAAATTATATTATATATAAATACTTTTGTAAATACTAATTATAAATTCTGAAAATAAATTAGCAAAAACTATATCTAATTAACCATATTAATATTAGAAAATACATTTATATATTTGTGTAATCATCTTAGACCTAATAAAAAGAAAAGGAAACATCCATGCATGTAAATACTATAAATCAATGGTAAATGTCTAAAGTATAACAGCTGACCAACAAACTTTGTCGAAATAGGACAAATATATGTCAATTGATCTAATCTATCTATATACTAAGAAACATTTGATATTTATAGTTTCATTCAAACCCGGGGGTGAATCCGCCCCTACCAATAACTGCCACAATGTCTCTTTTTGCTCTTATTGTTGACATCGCCCATTAAGAAACATTTGTCTACTTGGTCTAATACAAAAAATTCAAACTTTTTAAAGTCATCACATGATTGGGCATGTCTTGCTAAAGAGTTATTGATATCTTTGTTCTTAATAGCCAAAATATGTTCATAAATTCGGCGTTTCAAAGCTCTTATAGTTTTACCAATATAATAACTTCCACATGTGACACAGGATGCTATGTATACCACGTGGTCACTGTTACAATTTTAATATTTGTATGCCCAAAATGTTCTATTTAGATGTTTTAGTGTCACAAATGAAGTATTGCTAATATATCAACACTGCCTACAATCCTTACATGAAAAAGTACCCTTATTATTGCTTACTTCTCTTGTGATTGTATCTCTATTGTTGTTGTTATATTCTAACATTTGCTTTACATTTGTCACATTCTTATAAGTGAACCTAGGTGTAATACCTAAACAGGACATTAAGTCTCTGTTCCCCAATATAATCCTTCAGTTTTTCTCTATAACTTCTCTAATGTACATAAGTTCGTTGGATATAGGTAAAGGAAAGGCAGTGTAAAACTCCATTGTTTGTTCTTTCTCCATGTGGTGTGAAATATCTCTTGTCGTGAATTCACTAATATTGATCGACAAAATAGGTTTAGCTACTCCTTGTCTCAATACAGTTACCTCCCTTTCTAAACTTTTTAACCATTTGAGTTGGTAGCCTCTTTCTGTAAAAAGTTTCCTTAACATTAATTCCTTGAAGTATACGTTGTCATCTGATGTCAACCTACTGAGCCTTATCATTTGCCCTTTTATTACATTTTTCTTCATATGTTCTGGATGAAGACTTTCTTTGTGGAGATATTGATTCGTGAAACAAGGTTTCCTATATATCCTACTATGTAAGGAATAGTTTGAACAATCCAAATATAATGTAAGATCCAAAAAATTAATTTCTTTCCCAAAACCACTAGGTTTAAATGTTATAAAAGTTGTTGTTTTGTTCAAATCTTCCACCATGTTCTCAAACTCGATTTTGTCCCCTGTCCATAAAAAAAAACAAATCATCTATGTATCTTACATAGAGTAAAACTTTATCAAAGTTTTTGTGAACCTTAAGTAAACTTGATTGTAAGTAAAATTTCTTTTAGCTAATATTTCTAATAAGTGCCATGAATCCCTTAGAAAATGTTCTGCCTTTTGTGCTATTGGGTTCAGAATATTATCGAGCCAAACAAATATTTTCTGTTTTCGAGTTTTTGGCTGACACTATGGGAAGTTATTATATTGGTAAAACTATAAGAGCTTTGAAACGCCAAATTTATGAATATATTTTGGCTATTAAGAACAAAGATATCAATAACTCTTTAGCAAGACATGCCCAATCATGTGATGACTTTAAAAAGTTTGAATTTTTTGTATTAGACCAAGTAGACAAATGTTTGTTAATGGGCGATGTCAACAATAAGTTAGAGCAAAAAGAGACATTGTGGCAGTTATTGGTAGGGGCGGATTCACCCCCGGGTTTGAATGAAACTATAAATATCAAATGTTTTAGTATATAGATAGATTAGATCAATTGACATATATTTGTCCTATTTCGACAAAGTTTGTTGGTCAGCTGTTATACTTTAGACATTTACCATTGATTTATAGTATTTACATGCATGGATGTTTCCTTTTCTTTTTATTAGGTCTAAGATGATTACACAAATATATAAATGCATTTTCTAATATTAATATGGTTAATTAGATATAGTTTTTGCTAATTTATTTTCAGAATTTATAATTAGTATTTACAAAAGTATTTATATATAATATAATTTATATGATAGAGTGTATACAGGTATATATATATATTTTTAGAGTAGACATCATGTATTACACGTAGAAAAATAGTTTTTAGTATGTATTCACGTTTTTAGATTGAAAACATTGATTTCAAATGAATCATTCATAAAATAACGTGTTATAAAAATCAAGACAATGTTTTGTATACAACAAATATTAACACAATCAATTTTTGAATCAATTGATTGTATTACATCATTTCCTGTTTTTTTATATAAAACGGGAACAAGGGAGAGTTCCCGTTTTTCTGATGAAGTTCACGTTTTACAATAAAAGTGAAAGAAAGCGCTAAATCAGTATTTGCTTTGTGGAATCTAACTGTAGCAGCTTTGCCAACTGTTCTTATTTTGGTGTTTCCTTCATTTTTTGGCTAGTCCGAAACTTGTGGTTTAATATTTAGGTTACTGACTACCTTAACTACTGCTTACAGTTGTTTTGACAGTTTAAACTGGTGACCACTGTTAATATTGTAATTTATACAACTAGAAGAGACCAGCAAATCTGAACAGAGACCATTAGTTAGACATTAGGTGATCCACGGACCTGCTTGCTGAATCTTTGCTAGCTACTGAAGTGGCGACTTTCCTACATGCTATATAACATCTGATTCTTGACTGCTTTAACCTAGTGACTATTTCAGATGTGAATTGTAACCACTTCCTGATGATCTAAGTACCTAAACACAAACTACTGTTAATTTTGGGTTAGTGACTACTTCATATGCAATAAATGCTGATTCTTGCTTGTTAAAACTAGCAACTACCTCTCTTATTACTCTTACCTATAAGTGTCCCTAGTACCTGTACACAGACTTATTCTAAATTCCTGGGTTTGCGAGTATCTGAAGGCTGTATAAAGGCGATTCCTGATTTAGTTTTTCTTTTTCCTAGTGACTACTTCAGATACAGTATTTATGTTTATAGATGCCTGAACATAGACACTATTAAGTTATTAGATTAAAGAATACCTCAACTGCTGTTCAAAGTGTTATTTTAGAATGTTTAATCTGGCGACCACCTTCACACTATTTCTTCATGCTTGTCTACGACCAGAGCCTGTACATAGATTGAATATCAATTGTTTGGGTTGTGACCCCTTCAACGCTGCTTAATGTTTGCTGTTTTGAACAGTAAACTATACCATTCTTAAATAATGTTACCTGACTGCTTGCAATGTCGCTCCATCTGCCCAAGTATTCCTATGCTCCTCTATCCTGAACTTTTCAACTCAAACCTCTCATCCATTTTTCTTTCCAGACACTGCTACTGCAAAATATATAACAAACCTCTTAGTATAAGAAACCCCTGAACTTCAAGTCACAAGAAACACTAGCTGCGTAATGACGATCTCACAATGGGATACGGTACGAGCAAGAATCGGTACAAACAGTAACCTCTAGACTCTAAGTGCTATGTAAGTGGTTTACCCAAGATAACCTGCAACAATATACCTACTGTAACTATCCGAAGGCCTACTGTACATCACAATAAAGAATACCTAGGCACCCCTCCCCTTGTGGCATTCTTTAACAAAACTGGTGCTTATATCCATGGCCAGATACCCCCTCCCAAACCAATTAACTGAATTATTCCCACCCTAGTGTCTACTCTAACTTACATACATAATCCTTCTAACTTACACACACAGTCCTTTCTATTAACTGTAGTATTTCAACTATTCCCAAGGATCTTTAAACATAAGCTCCAATCTGGAAAATATCAAAAAAATATATATATTCTTAATTACACTTATTCATACAAGTCACTAATTGAACCTACCTAAGAGTTTAACATACAATACAACCTAGAATCTTCCCTACTCAGAAGTGCCCACAAAGAATAGCTGTGTAAAATCTTACCATAACCATAGATGTCCTTCTCTTCCATGTTGCAGTATTCATAATGTGGGATTTCCAGCCCTCAGGCGACCAGACGTCGGCTCCTATAAAAAAGTTTAGGCCTGGCTGCCACAGGTGCGTGGGATGTCACATGTAGAGCCATAAATCATGGAGTATAAATGTGATGCCAGCATGCAAAGACCTCAAAACTTGAAGCCCGGAGAATAGACTATAAAGCCAAGGAGAAGCAAAACCAAATGTTCTTGCAGGGCTGTAGTGTGTGGCCTGTAGGGAAGGGTAACATAGAGAAGACAGAGGATACCAGGTGATTGGAGGTTGGGATGGAATACTGCAACATGGAAGAGAAGGACATCTAGGATTATGGTAAAATTTTACGCAACTATTCTATGTCCTTCTATTCCCATGTTGCAGTATTCATACTGTGGAAGAGTACCCACAGCTAGAAGACCTGTTGGGAGGTGTCAGAGGTGGAAGATTCTAGGAATCCTTGCAGGATTGCCCTGGCTCTAGAGACCTGATCCAGCTTGTAGTGCTTAGTGAAAGTATGGATTGTGGACCAGGTGGCTGCCTCCATGATGGAGGCTGTGTCTAGCCCTTTTCATGAAGGCGTTTGAGGTAGCCATGCCTCTGGTAGAATGCGCTCGCACTCCTTGAGGCAATGGTTTGTGATGATGCGAATAGCAAAATAGGATGCATTTTCTGATCCAGGAGGAGATAGTTTGTTTGGAAACTGCCTTACCTAAGACCCTGGGATGGAAGGAAATGAACAGTTAGATTTTCTGAAATACTTGGTTTTGTCCAAGTAGAATCTCAGTTGCCTATGTACATCTAGGGAATGGAGAATCCTCTGCAGAGTTAGTATAGGAGATGAAAAAGGTGGGTAAGTGAATGGACTGGTTTATGGATAGTTCATTTACTACTTTGGGCATAAAGGAGGGGGTTAGTACATAGGGTAACCCTGTCATTGTGGAAGGTGGTGTGTAAGGAGGGCAAGCTATCAGGGCCTGTAATTCAGATCTCTTCAAGCAGAGGTAATGGCCACTAACAGAATAGTTCTCCATGTGCACATTTGAAGAGATGCTGTGCTGGCGGGCTCAAAAGGGGGTAGGGTAAGCTTTTTAAGCATGAAGTTAAGGTCCCAGGGAGGAGGGATGGGCTTCTTGGTGGTATGATGTGCAAGACCCCTCTCAGGAAAAGTTTTACATCCAGTCTGGAAAGAAGAGGTGGCTGTAAGGGCAAGCAAGCAGAAATGGCTGAAAGATGGACTTTGACAAAAGAGTAAGCTAGTCCCGCCTTAATGAGTCCACAGGTATAGTTCAAGAACAGGGGAGGATCTGCCAGAAATGGGTCCTTGTTTCCTCAGAGAACACCATTTTGAGAATATCTGCCATTTAGACAAGTAGCTTTTTTTCTAGTAGTTGGTTTCCTGGCCTCCCTCAAGACTGATAGCACGTCTTCTGAGTATTGTTGTCCAAAAGGAATCAAAAGTTGATCACTCACAGAGTTAGTTCCAGTAAAGACAGTTGTGAGTGCAGGAGGGATCCCTGCTGCTGAGTTAGTAGGTCCACCTTGTGGGGTAACCTGTGGTGACTGCCCTTGGCTAGTGAAAACAGAAAGGGGAACCAGTGTTGCCTTGGCCAATAGGGAGTCACCAGCAAGATTTTTGGTTGTTCCTTCTTGATTTTCAGAAGGACTCTTTGAATTAGAGGAAAGGGAGGGAAGGCGTATAGGAACATTCCCTGCCATGAAAAACTGAAGGCATCCACTATCCAAGTTAGTAGTGAGAGTCATGCTGCAAAATCTGTTCAGTTGTCTGTTCCGGGGGGAGGCAAACATATCCACTTGTGGTGCGCCCCATTGGTGGACTATGTGTAGAAGGGTATCCCTGTGCAACATCCATTCTTGTTACAGAGAGGTGGTTCTGCTGAGCAAGTCTACTTACTTGTTTTCCTGAAAGGAGATGTATGAAGCGTTCAGGAAGAGGTTGTGTTTTGATGCTATTTCCCAGATTTGCAGGGTTATCCGAAACAGCTGGTATGCCTTTGTCCCTCCTGGTTTGTTTAGGTACCACATGACAGTAGTGTTGTCTGTCACAATATGGAGTATTCCTGGTTGCAGCTTGGGAAGGAAGACTTTTAGCGCTAGTAGGACAGCAGTCATTTCACTGACATTGATGTGCCAAGTTTTGCAGGACAGGGGACCAGCACTATTGTACCCTGTCGCCCTGCAGGGTTGCTCCCTATCCTAGGTCTGATGCATCTGTGTGCATAGACTGAAGTGGGAGGCAGCTGCAAAGGAATTCACTGGTTGTTGGAAACCTGCTGAATCCACCACTTCAGTTCTAAATTTTAGACAAGGCAGAAGGGGGATGAGTTTGTCTAGAGGTTGTTGGCTTTGTGACCAAACATTCTTCAAGTACCATTGGAATCTCCTCATGTTCATTCTTGCTAGCGGGAGCATGGGGATGGTGGCAGCAATGAGATCTAGTTTGTAGAAACTGTCTTGCAGTTAGGTGTGATTCTGTCAGACTTAGAAAATGGGAGTAGAGGGATTGTTACCTTGTCTGGTGGTAGGAAGGATCTCATTAGATCTGTTCTGATTCTGCACCACAGGAAAACAGTGTCCTGTTGTGGGAGGAGAGAGGATTTTTGAAGGTTGAGAGTGAAACCCAGGTTGTTTAGCAGGGACATGGTGAATTGGAGATTTGCCAGAAGGGTGGACTCTGATTCTGCCAGTATGAGGATGTCGTCCAAGTAAGGGTAGATTTGTATTCCCTTGGTTCTGCAATGAGCGATGGCTGGGGCTAAGCACTTGGTAAAAACTCTGGGTGCTGTAGACAAGCCAAAAGACAATGCAGTAAATTGAAAATGAGAAGAGGGCCCAGAGAAGCGTAGGAATCTCCTGTGGGAGGGTCTGACTGGGATGTGCAGGTATACATCCTTTAGGTCCAGAAGGGGAGGCACTGGGTAAGGTAGGTGGACAGGGGCACTTGGCAAGGCAGTCACGCGGAGGAGGGTCCCCCCTCTATCTGGAAAGGGCTGTTTGTTGAAGGGTTGTGGTTGAGGGGGTCTGGGATAAGGTCGTCTCCGAGGTCCCCTTCATGGTCTGGCTGTAGAAGGGTGAGACGTGGAAGAGGCCCTTCTGACAAAGAATGTTTTGGCTGGGTAGTTCCTGTAGTACCTGGGCACTGTGGACACCAGCAAGTGCTTAATGTCCTGCAGTTCCTTGCTTTTTTCTTGCAAGTTTTTACAAAGTTCTGCAGCATTCTTGCCAAATAGAAGGTTGTTATCCAGAGTAGCTTCCATGATTATGGCTTTAAAATCATTGAGCAGAGTTTGTAAACTGAGCCAGGAGCATCTGCACAAGGTTGATGCAGTAGCAGCAGATCTGGCAGCTGCTTCTGCTGCATAATAGCTGCAGCGGATAATGTGTCTGGCTGCTTGGGTGGCCAGGGACAATTTGGAGGAAATGTCAGATTTGGCTGGACAGTCAGGGGTGGTAGCCAACAAGGTGGTGCCCTGAGAATCCAGGTCTAGGGCATATTTCACCATGTGCGTTTGGTAGTTTATAGCCCTAAAGGTTAGGGTAGAGGAGGTGTAAACTTTTTTCCCATTCTGTCCATGGTTTTGGTGTCTTTATCGGATGGCAGTAGTGAGGCAGAAGGCAATAACCTAGACTGTCTGTTTGGGGATACTGCAATAACTGCTGGGTCGGCCAGGGGTGGTATTATTAGGAACTTGTACTCATTAGGGACTTTGTAAAACCTATCCGGCCTTTCAGGGGTGGGAGGTTGCGAGTCTGGGTTATTGGAAACAGAAGTGAAGGCATCCAAGAAAGCTGAAGGGGAGTCAAGTTGTAGAAAGTCAAAGTATCTCTTCTGGGTTTCAGAGACTAAAGAAGTATCCCACTTGAAATACTCTTTCATTTTTGAAATAGTCTCCCCAAATGATAAGTCCTCAGGTGGGGAGTCCCCTTCAGGTGAGTAACAGTCTACGGGGGAGGCAATCTGAGATACATAGGAGACAGATTCCTCAGAGGAGGAGTAAGACTGGTCTGGGTCTTCTTGACTAACTGCTTGCTGAGTAGAGGTTAAAGGCAGGGAGGAGGCCGAGGCTGGCCTAGGACTCAGCACAGAGATGCTAGTGGGAGTAGGGCCTGTAGGCCTAAGTGCCATAAAGGCCTGCATCAAAGAAGTGAAGGATTCCCAGTCTGGGGGTGCTTGAGGCGTAGGGCTCAAGTATTTTGTTTTCTGTTTCCTTTTAGTAGGAGTGAGCGTCCAGGTAGGTAGGGAAACAGAGGCCTGTACTGGAGAAGTCTCGGTTGGATGGTCAAGTGATGGTTCCCCGCTGACGTCTGTATCAACTCTGCTGATGTGCCTTCTGTGGCTACTGACACGGCCTCTTCCAGAGGAACCTTCAGAGTAATTGGGTGTCCCTCGGCTCCTAGAATGGTAGTTGGCAGAAAATCTGAAGGCGGAGCGGCATCTGGAGAAGGCCTGCAAACCTTGGCCTTCTTCCTAGGTTGTTCAGCTTGGGCAGCCAACTCTGGATCCATCCTAAGTGTGAGGCGTTTAAGCCTTTGGTTTTCTCAAAAAAGATTTAACGTGGCCAGACGCCTGCGTAAGGTCTTGGGTATGAAGGACTGGCAAACAGAGCAGGGCTTGTGGTCATGCTCTTTACCCAAGCCAAAGACACAGCAGTCGTGGGAGTCTTTGTGTGGAATATGGCGGCCGCAACTAAATTTACTCTTTTTCTTTGACATCAGCTAAAGAAAACAACTACAGCAACCAAGCTAAAGCTTAAGTGAGTCAGAAAAAGGCAAACCCCAATGAGGTACTTATCTTTTATAAGTCTTTGGCTGTAGGAGTGAAGCGGTTGAAGCTATCGTCGTCTGCGGCTGGAAAGTTCTGAGGTCTGTGCGTGCAGACGTCATATTTATACTCCATGGTTGATGGCCCTATGTGTGACGTCCCACACACCTATGGCAGCCAGGCTTAAGCTTTTGTATAGGAGCCAATGTTGGGTCGCCTGAGGGTGGGAAATCCCACAGTATGAATACTGCAACATGGGAATAGGACATCTAACTGTACCCATTTAGGAAGAACCTTCATCTCAGTGCTCTCTTAAAGATTTTTTCCTGTCCTAAAGAAAACCTAAGAAATTCAGCTACTTACAGATTGTTTTTTTCTCTATATCTCCTTTGAGTGTTTGCAGCCTCTGGCTCAGACTGCTCCATTTGCCCTCACTGTTTTTTTCTCTATATCTCTTTTGAGTGTTTGCAGCCTTTGGCTCAGACTGCTCCATTTGCCCTCACTATGTTCAGGCTCACTCCATTCCCCTACCCTGCCGCCAAATCCCACCTGGCCCAACTACTCTTACAGTTGCACTTACATAGGCTCCACTCTACCATTCCCACCACCAAATCACACCCTTCCTCCAATCTCCCTGTTAAACTAATCACTATCAAAATCACCCTTTCAACTCACTCCCCAACCCCATACTATAAAACTCATACCTATTCTACCCCTCTTTCCCCACACTGTAAGTAGCTCACACCATACTAGCTCCCAAAGATGTGCCAGTACCCAACAATAATACTTTTAATCACAATAACCTCCATATTAATAATACTCTCTCACACAAAGTCACTTCCACAACTACCCCCCGGAACAGTTACCCCGATTGATACATATGCCTCCAACCACCAAATATACCATTATATCTTTCAAAATATCCCCCTCCAGCTGTTTCTATACAACTTACCCCATCACTTAGTCCCTAAACTACTGGACTCTGTGCATAGCAAACAGACTCTCATAACTCTTATAGCCACTCCAAAAAAAATCAATAAAATATACTTTAATCTATTATCACAATGCAGTGACATCCACCCTAACTCTAGCCACACCACTAATCATCCATACAAACCTCCTTGTAAAAAAATTAAACGTAATGACTCAACATCAGAAGCATATGTATCAAAATATCCCCCTGCATGCCTGGATGGATCAGTATAAGTCCAATATACTGGTCCTCACTGAAACCTGGCTAAAGCCTAGCACACTACTCTGAATTCTTACCTCCTAACTACAGCGTACTCAGATCTGATAGAATGCAAAGGAAAGGTGGAGGCTTAGCGTTACTCTATTCAGACTTTAATATTACACCATACAAAAATGATACCCCCCACTTTGTCCTCAGAAGAACTGCTGATATTCTTCCTAAACCTTAAGAATACAAACAGATTATGCATAATTGTCCTCTACATCCCCCCCAGGCAATAAAACCCCCATCCTCAAAGGCATACTTGTAGATCATTGTGTGATATACCTTTAAGATGCTTTCCAGTCAGCAGGCATGTGCATATAAGTACTCAGCATGTGCAAGCCAGTGTCATTTTGTAGTGAGCAGTCAAGATGTAAGCATGCATGTGTGTATTAGTCAGTCAGTTCATTCGATTAAGTTTACTGTTCCTGATATCCATCCTGATGTGCTTGTATATAATAAAATACTTAAATGAACACCCAGCCTCATTGTCTTATTCAAGTACACAAGATGAGCAACAATACGCTCCTGGACCACCCAAACATTTCAACATAAAACTATCATCCTAGGAGACACCAACATAGACTGGCAAGCCATCATATCCCAACTTCCACTACCAGCATCAAACAATATGTTGTTTCTTAACTTCTCAAGCCCTACTAGATACAACAAACATCATACTCAACACTTCACCTTAGACTGGATCCTGGTATCACACCCTTCTAACTTTACCAATGCTTGTACTTATCCAAACACCCTTAGTGACCAACTACTGGTCTTCACCACTTGAGTAAACCCACACCCTCTAAAAACTAACACCCTAAAATAAGTTTGCAATCTCTCCAACTTCTCTAAGGACAGGTACTACGCAAAATAGACTGGTCTTCACTAAAGGTACTGTCACTTGACTAGGCAGTGTACTACTTGAATAACTGCTTCCTAAAATTACTAGATAGATACCCTAGCCCCAGTCCAAACCAGAAGAATCAAAGACTATCCCAAGCCCTGGCTAACTAAAGAATGTAAAAATCTAATGAAAAAGGGATGCAGCCTGGGCTCTATGGAAACATAATAATGAACAAGATTCAATTACTTTCAAGCAGCTACATAACCAAGCTAGAAAAACTAGTTTCCAAAGACAAACAGCTATACTACAGTCAGCAACAGCAGAAGCACAAAAGTTATCCAGAAAGATTCTGGTCCACCATCACAACTCTACTCCAAACAAGGACAAAAAAGAATCGAGGTTTCCCTAAAGACTCTCCATCTCAAATCGCAGAAGACAACATACACCATTAAATCAATAACTGATCTTTATCACTAAAACTGCCATTACGTGCCACTCTTTCTCTATATCTACCCCTAATACTCCATACTCACTTCACCCAGACCATCCTCACCCCCATTACACAGAACCCCCCTCTGAGAACCCTCCCACTTTCACTCTTCAACCAACACCTACAAACCTCATAAAAAGATTACTGCTCAAACTTAAACCTTGGTCTACCTCAGCCGACAACCTCCCACTTACTTCCCTAAAACTAGCAGCTGACTCCATAGCATACCCAATCAGCAACCTGAACTGATCCATACCAGAGTCCAAAGTACCTAATATTTTGGAATATGTCTCATATCATCCCCATTCACAAAGGAGGTAACTACCACCAAACTTACAAACTTTCGACCTAAAGCCATACTTTCCCCCATCTCTAAAATACTGAAAAAAAGGTATTCATCTTCAACTCACAAATTTCTTGTAGCACAACAACCTCCTTACAAACACATGTTTTTTATCCCAGACAGTACAACTACAGCCTTCCTAACCTTCACTGACCTTGTAAACAGAGCCAGAGACAGAGGTCACTACGTATCTGCACTACTTCTAGACCTTTCAAAGTCATTCAATACTGTGTCTCACTCTTTACTGTTGAATAAGCTCTAGGAAGTACCCCTCATATACTAAATTGGTTACAGTTATTTACACAACTGAAAACAAGCTGTAAAATGGACAAATATTACCTCCCCCTTTCTAACAAATCCCACTGGAGTCCCATGGGGATCCATCCTAGGACCCCTACTTTTTAATATTTTTACTGATGACCTTTGTACATCATCTACTTATGGAACACTCATTCAATATGCTGATGATTCCACAATTATCTGTACCTGTTGCACACTAGCCCAGCTTCTCTCAGATATTCAACAAATTTCTCTGCTGTTGAATCCTGGCTTACCAACTGACAGCTGTTCCTCAACCTGAAAAAAGTAAACTACTACCTTTTCAACCAAAGAACTGCACTACTAATCTAAACAACTTCAAAATTTTCTCTGCTGTTACCACCGCCATTGAAATTGTCCACCACACCAAGTTACTGGGAGTAGTCACAGACGATTACCGTGGGTTTGATGTTCACATTCAGCGAAACAAAGAAAACCACCAGAAACTTGGAATACTTTATAGAAACATACACACACTAAGCTCTTCTTCCAAGAACACCCCTGCCAAAACTTTCCTTCTACCCTCCCTGCTTTATGGTGCTCCAGTACTCACCAATCTACAGAGCTCCTCTAGATCCAAAATAGAACAGTGCTATAATAAAGTAGCCAAGTTTGCCACCAACTCAAAAACTAGAACCCATCACTGCCTGTCACTAAAAAAACTAAACTGGCTAGAATTCCCCAACCACCTACTATACATACAACTTCTGACGCTCCACGGCATGGTCTACAAAACCCTAGCCTGCCCAGCACTACTACTACTACTTTCGGCTTTTCCCGGTTAGGGGATGCCAGAGCGGATCATCTGTCTGCTCATGATTGGCAGTAGAGTTTTACGGTGTCGAGTTGCCATCCTGTCACCCAACCTTCCACAGAAGGCACACACACACACCTAGGGCCAATTTAGAGTGTCCAATCCACCTACTGCATATCTTTGGGATGTGGGAGGAAACCGGAGCACCTGGAGGAAACCCATGCGACCACAGGGAGGACATGCAGACTCCGCACAGAAGGCACCCCAGCCAAGAATCGAACTGGAGAACTTCTTGCTGTGAGGTGGCAATGCTAACCGCTGCACCACCGCGGCCACCCTAGCCTGCCCAGGCACTGAACAACATAATTACACCTTACAACCCAAAAAGAACAATTGGATCTGCAGATAAAGAACTTCTCTCTATATACAAACCCTTCTAAGACTGCAGGACAAAGCCACTATTCCCACTATGTTGCAAAAGCATGGGACTCTCTTCCACTTACTGTGAAAACTACTATTAACCTACCAACCTTTAAAACTGTACTGAAACAACACTGGTTGTGCCCTTGCTCTGATTCAGGCTAATCTCTTCTGCAGATCTGTCCTGACTGCAACACTCTTCTCTGTCTCTCCTATCTGCTCTTCATTCATTTTGTATCTTTCACTTTCTCACCTTCATCAATTACTTATATAGTTAACATCTACCTCATATCAGGGCACCTGCTTACTTTTAACTCGAATAATTTGTTGATATCTGTATAAAGCTTATATTTCTACATCTATGTATTACTTGTAACTCATGTACATTTTATGTTATCTGTCCAAGGTTTGTACATGTCTTTATGCAATTCATGCAATTTTTTTGCTTAACTGTATAAAGTTTGTACGTCTGTTACTGGAGCTTTTCTCCCCAGGTCTCTGCTGAAAATGGATCCTTTCTGACCAAGTCGGACCTTCCCGGTAAACAAATGTCAAATAAATATTAAAATGCTTTGGTACAGTATTACTTAGCCACACTTGCTACTGAGCAAAAGACATAATACTTTTAAGCTTTCCATTTTCAAAGGTGGTAATACACCATCTTTTCCCAGCTCTGCATACAGAAAATGGAACAATTTGTTTCTAGCTCCTCTACTATGTATATGGAATGGGGAACATCATAACATACTAAGGAGGAGATCTGGCCACACAATACTTCACACTGGCACGGATGTCATTATATCACTGCTATAAAACACAGGCTGCGGGGTTGTGACAAGTTCATTTACGGTCATTTGCTAATGCACAAACTTGCATTTTTAGCTCTTTTCCATACTGCCCAACTAATACTGTTCCTCAGCTCTGTACCTCTGAGCAACAAACTGTCATGACAAGAGGATTAGACCATTACTTTCCCCATTTCTGTTCAAACTGTCTGCACTTGCAGTTCCATAATTTGCGACTAAATTGGTGGAATGACCAGTACCATTGCAGTCTTAATTACATTCCTCAGTTAGGATGAACATTTAAACAGCTACTTCTCTACATTAATGTATGCCAGCAGTCCAACAGGTCTGTACCAGGTTTATGAAGTGTATGGGGCATGGTCTATGGATTTTACTGCATACGATACCCAAGCACTCGTGTACATTGTCAAAAAATATTACCTGAAGTGCACAATTTCTGTGATATTCATCCAAATCTGTATCACATTACAGAGCTGTGGACAGACAGAGTGTAAGGCCTTCTTGCACTACTACTCAATCCAGATAGTTCAACTGCAACCTCTTCTGAGAGTGGGGAGAGGCCTACTGTGTCATATGATCTCTTAGATGAGCTCTCTAGCACTAAAAAAAACTGTTGCCCACACTGGGGGATAAAAAGTACAGCGCTATAATTGTTTTCCCTATCACTGGTATCCTACTGTAGAATGAGGGTAAATATGAATTAAATGAAACAGATTAAGTGAAAGTTTCTTCCACTACGAAACAAGAAAATGCTCAGACCACCTCACATGCAGTCTTGTAAAGTGTCAAAATAATTTCTGTCAACAAACATAAGATCTGCTAGTAGGCATTTGCTGGAATAAACATTTAAATAGTTACTTTTTAACTGTGGTCAATGAAAACATTGTTTACAAATGGAAATATTGTTCTGGCTTGAGTATAAAATTAATCCCAAAAGTCAACACGTGAATGAATCAACTGTTGTTCCAAGATACCAGAAACATAGCTAAAATTCTGTCCTAGCTTGTATAGGCGGCTGTTTTTATAGGCGTGGAACTTCTTAAAGGCAAGTATTCAGATGCAGGAAAATAAAAACTAACATTTGACTATGATGTAAGCCAAGACACGAGAGACACAACTGGTAAATATATGAAGATGCAAATGTGAGCCTAAAGGGAAGGTCTCAGAAAAAGTTCTGGTTTGTATGGAAAGTGAAACGAGAAATTTTTTAATAGGTCACATGGATGACAATATGACCATGAGCATCATTTTAAACTACAGCAGACAACCAGTCCTCTAGTTTATAACAGCCAGAAAACGAACACATTTCTTGCACACAAGTGAAAATAGAGAAATATTGTATACTCATAACTGGATGTTGATTCATCTCCTCTTTCATGACTGGTTAATTTTTTTCTGAAAAAAACAGCACTTTACAACTAAAGAAATCTTCAGGAAGGGGAGGGATGGAGATGGGGCATGTCAGTGCAGACTCTACATAAACTCCACTAATAGTGGAATTACCTAGTGGGGACTATCACTACAGATCTCCATGGATCAGTATGGAGTGCGAATCAAATTTTTGCAATTTAAAAAGCCAAAATGAATACTGGTGAATCACACAAACCATTTATTTTCTTTCTCCCTCAAGCTCAGCAGCTGCTATCTGCTGCAGATAAGGCTTCATTTATCTAAGATACTGCACTCCTGGAGGAGCTGATGCTTTAAATAGGCTCTGTGATTCGAAAAGGTTGCTTTCTTTTGCCAGTTTTCTTATTTTGAAAATTGGATAAATGGCTTATGCAGCTTACATAACTCATGGAAAAAGGATTTTCTGTCATCTCCCTCTTTCGATCTTTTAACATCTCAAGGCAAATGACTAAGGTGAAAGTCTGTCCACTACGCCTGGACAGGAAAGTATGAACAGCTCTGGAAGTCAGGCTAACCATTGACTATCTGATGATAAAAATACCAAGAATTAACACTGAATTAGAGAGAAAAATCTAGTGTTTACAGACAGACTAAACTTTATTGAAATATCTAGTGTTTACAGCCTTGACTACAGTTTACTGAAATAAATAAGAACTTCACTCAGAAACTGAAGGAACAAGATTAATTCACTGAACATTTCAGAGCAAGTGTTGCCAGAAAATGCTTGTGAATAAATTGAAAATTTGGAAATCTACAGCTCAAGCTCAATCCTATGAACAGAGGGAAAGAGATGAGGTATAGGCTGCTACTTCTTAGCACCCCTCCAATGTCACAAAGGTTAATCCCAACAAAAGGAGGTAGACCCTTTTGTACAGCTATGAAAAACATCTGAAAGAGTTACATCTGATGGCGAAAATGCACAGCTACAACAAACTGACCCAATGAGACAAAGCTCACAGAAGATCTACAATCGTCTTGATAATAAATATATCCATCTAAAAACACTTGATCAAACAACTGGGCATCTTCAGTGTGAACACTAGTATCCAAAACTCAGCTTAGCCACAGACTTACTGCCTCTTTGAACCCTCTCCTGGCTTATGGACTCTTTTCAGTTGTCTGCTGCGTAATGGCTTCCAATTCCAGTCACACTGTATTCTCTACACAGAAAGTAGGAAGATCAACTAATAGACAGCTCATCAAAGAGTTGAGGCCACAGTTGGCATAAGCCAGGAGGACATTCAGACTGGCTTTCATCTTCAAAGGATGATGTGTAGTACTGTTCTAAGTGACACCAGGAATCTTTGGCTGTTAATGGATCTATGCATCTTCCCTACTAAGAAGCTATCAGAGTTTAGGAATAAACATTCACAATGGAAAATGAAAAGGAGGATTCTAATTCCAGTCTGGCAGTTTGGTGGAAAGGTGTAACAAGTCACAGATAATCAGAAGAGATTCAAAGCCAAGAGACTGCTACAAGGAGAACTGTGAAAAATCCTTGCTGCATCTATCACAAGTCAGTTTACTAGGAAGACTTACAATAAAAATTGAAAATGCCGCTGATAAAGGAAGTGAGCAATAAAAGGTCAGGGGATGCCAAAGAAACCAGCTTTATAGAGAAGCCAGGTCTGGCAGCATTATTCATACACACAACTCTTCCTAATGCAAAAGCAATGTCAGTAAGCACATTCATCCTGCCCTGATTGCTCTTACGGGCATTGCTATTGCTCTTTTTTTTTTTTTTTTAGTAAAGCCTCATATTTGTTTGGAAACAGCATACTTGTACTTCATTTTAATTTCTGTTAAACCTACAGCAAAGACAGCAGTTTGGGATGTCATGCACATGGCTCATAACAGAGAAGAGAAATCTTGAGTCTATACTCTTCTTTCAGAATCAGATCTGGGTATGTCATGAAATAACTATCAACAGGAGACCGGGAGAGTTAAATGTGGCAAGAAAGAACTGAGGATTAATGCAACAATCATGGTATTCCCCCTTAACCCTGTCACAGGGTACACCACCAATGTGGATGACAAGACTGAGATGTGCTCCTGCAAACCTGGTCCTAAGAAACAAACAAGTTTCCTAATTTTAGGAACAAGTTTATACGTTTTCTTGAAAGTTGACATACTTGAAGTATTATGAGGTCTAATCTAAAGACATTTTAATGAAAAAAATGACACGCACACCACATTTACTTTTCATGTTTTCTATTCTCCTTGTATTCATTTTGGGATTTGTGCACTGTACTAGTTCACTGGTATAAATACTGTATAAAGTTTTACAATAAGTATTCTGTTAACAAAAATACAGTGGTCATAAAAGAAAGTTAACAGAATTCTGGAAACCAGTCTCTCTTTTTTAATAAGTAAAATAAAAAGCATATAAACTAAAACAATGTTCCAAAAAAGTTTATACAAGGATAATAATCTACCTCCTTTCAACTCTCAAGATTGATTAACATCTTTTATAAAAACACTGATGTGGATGAGGTTTTTCAAGAAATCTGAAACAACTGCTGGTATCCTGGGTTGCTGGATGTGCTCTATAATTCATCGATGCACGGTTTGGTTTACTAAAATTTCACATCAGTAGTGTCCAAATGGATTTGGATTCTGTTGTGACTGTGTATCTGTTACAGAAATAAAGGCAAAGGAAAAGTGAGCATCTAAAATTCACTGCTAACATTCCTTAAGGCAAATCTTGACTAACCACATAAATTACTACAACTGCAACTAGCACAATGTAAAAAAAAAAAAATGAACACCCATAGAATATCATTCTTAAATTACCTACATGTTCACAAACTGCAGATTTTAAGAGGCATGTGACCTTTTTCTAGAATCCTTTATATAACATGGTTTCATTAAAAGCTATAATGAAGGTCATAAAGTTTGAGAGAGAAGTCTATAGTATGTGCGTTTTTTTTTTAATCGGCCTGTGCTGAAGCCACACCTTAGGAACAATATGGGAAGTATCGGACAGATTCCTCATTCAGTACCAAAGTTAATTCATGAAAAAGTACAGTTTTGTACCTATCATAAATGTAGATGTCCGATAGATATGCAACTGCAGTCATAACATATGGGTTGTCCTGCCTCAGGCAGCACTCGGTTGGCCGGATTCCAAAGTCTGGGTCCGGCGTCGGCTGGTGTCGCCTCCTCTCCGACGTCAGAACGGCTTGAGTATAAAGGCATCGGCCGACGCCATCTTCTTCAGTGTTTCTTGCCCCAGATGCCAGGTGCCCTCCTAGGAAGGCTAAATTTGGTGAATGGATAAAGAATTCTAGACATGCACAACAGTAATAAACAGATACACCATAGAGATACCCCCAGCTAATAGGAATAGGGGTAGTGGACCCATAAAGAAGGTTGCAGAGGGGTAGGAGGGTGGGAGAATCCGACTGCAGTTGCATATCTATCGGACATCTACATTTATGGTAGGTACAAAACTGTACTATGTCCTTCAAGAATGCAACTGCAGTCATAACATATGGGTTGAATACTATAGCCAAGCTGGGGGTGGTTGGAACTAAGAAAGTGATGGTGTAGCTAAAATGCCCTGCAGGACTGCCGAAGCAAAGCCTGCTCGGGATCTGGAGTATAAAGGCAGGTTGTAGTGCTTGGTAAATGTATGCATGGAGCTCCATGTAGCAGCCTCTAGAATGTCCTTTGTAGCCACTCCTCTTAGGAAAGCTGTGGATGTGGCTATAGCTCTGGTGGAGTGTGGCCTAATATTGGCTGGCACACCTTTTCCATGAAAGGAATAGCAGAATCTGATGCAGTGTCCAATCCATTTGGAAATTGTTTGTTTGGAGATTGCTTTTCCTTGTACTCCAGCAGCATAGGCTACAAGCAGTTGGTCAGACTTTCTGGTGGCCTTAGTTCTGTCCAAGTAGTAGCGTAGTTGCCTGTGTATGTCCAAAGTATGCAGCAGTGCTTCCCCCCTGTTTTGAGGATTGGGGAAGAAAGTAGGCAGGTGAATGGCTTGATTTAGAGACAACCTGGAAATTACTTTTGGCATGAATGAAGGACTGGTTCTTAGAGAGACTCTGTCCTGATGAAAAATGAGAAAAGGAGGTACTGCCATGAGTGCCTGTATCTCCGAGACTCTTCTTGCTGATGTGATTGCCAATAGGAAAACCGTTTTCCATGAGAGAAATTGCATTTCTGAAGTTGCTGCTGGTTCAAAGGGAGGAAGAGTTAATTTTTCCAAGACGAAGTTGAGGTCCCATGCAGGTACTGGCGGTTTCCTGGGAGGTTGGATATTCTTTATCCCACTTAGGAACTGTCTTAGCAAAGGATGTGAAAACACAGGTGGATCACAATTGTATTTTGCTGAGATTGCTGAGGCATGAATCTTTATGGAAGAATATGAGAGACCAGTATGAAACATTTCTGCCAAGTATTCCAATATCTGAGGTATACTCAATACTGTTGTATCCTGACCCCTGCTCGCATTCCAGATGATGACTCTCTTCCACTTGGCTGAATAGGTTTTTCTGGTGGAAGGTCTGCATGCTTCCAGTAAGATCTCTTGAACTTTTTTGGAAAGAGAGATATCGGAAGGAGTTATGGTAACCTCCAGGCTGTCAGATGCAATGTTTTCAGGTTTTGATGAACCGTCCTGTAATTGTGTTGTGTTAGAAGCAGAGGCCATAGGAGCAGAGGCCACGGTTTGGTCCGAGTTATGCTCAACAGCAATGGGTACCAGTGCTGCCCTGGCCAGTCTGGAGCTATCAAAATGCCTGTTGGTTGTTCTGCTTTGATCTTCAGTATCACCTTGGTCAGCAGTGGTAGAGGAGGGAATGCATAAATTGTTAGGGATTTCCAGCTGAAGGAGAGAGCATCCGTTTTCCAGGCTAGAGGATGGTGGGTCCTTGTACAGAACTTTTCCAGGTGATGATTCATGTGAGAAGCAGAGAGATCGGTGTCAGGTCTTCCCCATGTCCTTGTTATTTGTGAGAAAATGTGAGGATGCAGCATCCATTCGTGTGGATCCAATAAATTTCTGCTCAGCTTGTCCACCAGTACATTGTCCTTGCCTGGTACAAACTGGGATTGCAGATGTATCTTCAGACTTAGGGATTTTTCCCAGAGAATCATAATTAGTCTGCAGAGGGGATAAGAATGAGTGCCTCCCTGCTTGTTTATATACCACATAACAGTGGTGTTGTCTGTCCTTATTAGCAAATGTCCTTGTTGAAGTGATTTTTCGAAAGTCTCGATTGCATGTATCACTGCCAACATCTCTTTTTGGTTTATGTGCAGATGCCTTTCCCTTGGTGTCCATTGACCTTGAATGCATCTGCCCTCCATGTGTGCCCCCCATCCATGGTCTGAGGCGTCTGTTGTAATCATTTGACCTGCTTGGGGTTTGTTGAAAGACATGCCTTTGTTTAACTGACTTGCTTGAGCCCACCACAAAAATTCTCTTTGCAGACATGGAATGAGTGGGATTACGTCCTCTAGGCTTTGGCTGTGTTGGGACCATAAGCTTTTTAAGTACCATTGCAGCTTTCTCATATGAAGTCTTGCCAAAGGTATCAGAAGAATGCAAGATGCCATGAACCCCAGGGCCTGCAGGATTTTCCTTGCAGTCAGCTGGGAGAGCTTTGCTAGGCCTCTGAAGTACTCTGGTAACTGCTGTTGTTTTTCCTCTGTGAGGTAAGCCATCTGTGTTTTTGTGTCCAGTTTGGCTCCTAGGAAAATAATCTGTTGGGATGGCAGAAGTCTTGATTTCTGAATGTTGACTGTGTATCCCAAGGCCTGTAGTAATTGAATGACATAGTCCAAGTTTGCTATCAAGGTTTGCTTGTTGTCTGCTTGTATGAGGCAGTCGTCCAGGTAGGGGTATATTTGAATCCCCTGGAGTCTGCAGTGTGCCACTACTGATGCCAGGCATTTCGTGAACACTCTGGGCGCAGTAGATAAGCCAAATGGCAATGCTGAGAATTGATAATGCTCTGTCCCTGCAAGAAATCTGAGGTATCTTCTGCATCTTTGTCTGATTGGGACATGCAGGTATGCCTCCTTGAGGTCCAGAGTGACCAGCCAAGACCCCTTGCCCAGCATGGGAAGGAGTTGCTGCAACGTCAGCATTTTGAACTTTGGGACAATGAGATAAGTATTTAGAGTAGACAAGTCCAGTATAGGTCTCCATTTGTTTTCCTTTCTTGGAACAAGGAACAGTCTTGAATAAAATCCCTGGCCTTGTTCCTGTGGAGGGACCTTTTCTATTGCTTTTATATTTAACAGCTTTGATACTTGAATGAGTGCCTCTGCCCTTTGATGAAGTGGCAGGTTTGGCATGCCTTGTCTTATTGGTAAAGTATGGAAGTGGAATCTGTAACCTTTGTCTATTAAATCCAGAATCCAGTTGTCCTTGGTTAAGATATGCCAGTTTTTTGAGAATAAGGATAATTTTCCGCCAAAGGTGCTTCTCTTTGAGCCTTTGTAGACGGTATGAAAGTCAAGTCATTGTGGTTGTCCTTGTGGTGCAGCTGGACTGCCTGCGCCACTTCTTTGATTTGGTGGTTGCCATTGGCGGCCCCTGTAGGAGCCTCGGTATTGCCCTCTACCTCGGCACGCCTGTTCTTCCCCTTTGAAACTTGTCAGTGTCTGGAAAGGACCAATTCTTTGAAGGCCAATTCCTGCTGAATCTGGGTGGCTGAACCTGGAGGAAATCTTTGACTGTCTGTACTGATTTAGCTTTTTCCTCAATGGACTTCAACACATCTTGTGCATTAGCACCAAAAAGCTTCTGTTTTTCCAGAGGTGCATCAAGTAACTTTACTTTAACATGGTCTGGCAGTGGCTGTTCTTTTAACCAAGCATGTCTACGTATAACAGCCCCAGTCATAGCTGCCCTACATGAAGCCTCCAATGCATCATAACCACACTGAAGAAAATGATTGCTAACCTGCTGAGTGTTATGTACTAGATCCTGCAATGCCTTTCTATCAATAGGCTCAGGAGAGGCTAGCTTTTTCTGTAAATCATCAAGTATAAAAAATCCTGGTACTGAAACATATGAAAAAGGCAGTTAAGTGACCTCATGGCCAGGGTGGTAGAGGTATAAACTTTTTTACCCCATCTCTCCAGGGACCCAGCTTCCTTATCCGCTGGCAGTGGATTCTTGGCTGTGGAAGTAGCCACTCCCTTAGGACCCTGTGAAATAGTTTCTAGATCCACAGAATGGGCCTTAAAGAGATGTTTGTGGGTGTCAGGGACCCTATAATATCTGTCTGGCTTGACAGGAGCAGGAGGGAGAGAATCAGGGTTAGCACTGGAGTCGGAGAAAACATCATCCAGGACATCCATAACTGGAGGGATAGCTAAAGGTCTGTGCTGGGGTAGCTTGAGGAAGGTACGTAGCCTTTTTCTGGAATCAGAGAATTCCTGACCCTGCCATTTAAAATGCTCCCTCATAGAGTGTAGGACTTCACCGAACAAAAAATCCTCTGGAGGTGAGGCAGAGGGAATTGATTCCTCAGCATCAGAGTCCTCATAGGCCTGGAAGGATTCTTCTTGGGTATCTGAAGGCTCAGAATCCCCAGAGGCTTCATCTGAAGAGAGGTTGTCGGCCTGCTCAGTTCTGGGCCTTTTCTCTGCAGGCGGCTGAGAACCTCTGTCTGGATGAGGCTGAGACCCCCTGATAAGAGAAATAAGATCTGCAGCAAGAGACATGATCTGTTTATCAGAAGAAGGGGCCTGGGCAGTAGGTTTAGGATGGGCCTTGACCTGGCTGGCGGCCTTAGCACGTGCAAAGGCCTTGATGGACATGGATACAGGAGGCCTAGCTGCCCCACGTGCAGGAGTAACCTTGCCCACAGGAATGGTGTCGGGTAGATCCAGAACTTCGGTTTCTGGAGGAAAGTCAACAACCGGCACCGGTGTAGACTCCGAGACCGAAGGACGAGTTAACGTTGTGTCGTCGGCCTGGAGCGGTTGGATTACCGCTTCTGAAGGGACCGAAGCACTCGCGGAGGGTTTAGGAGGAGTATCGGTGGAGGATGCGGGCCGAGGATGTCGGTCCCGGTCCTTTCGTTTTTTGGAAGATTTGAGTAGTCGGTTGTTCCGACGGCATGATATAAGCGAAAGATTTGCCGAAAAAGTCTTCGGCAAATTCTGCCCGGCGCCTGAGAGTGCGCTTATTAAAGCAAGCACAGGCAGCACAGGCCGAGACGTCGTGGTCTGGGCCCAGGCAAGGTAGGCAATAAGAATGGAAGTCCTTATGAGGTATTTGTTTACCACAAGACAAACAATTATTAACTTTCTCAATTTGTTCTGACATCGGCTGAGGCAAGAAAAAATGTTCCCCAATGGGGTACTTAGCTTTTAGATGACTTCGGTACTGAAAACGCAGGAGCTGACCGACCGGCACTTGCGAACTGCTTCTGCTTCGGGCACTGCGTGGCAAGAATGACTGAAGAAGATGGCGTCAGCCGATGCCTTTATACTCCAGCCGTTCTGATGTCGGAGAGGAGGCGACACCAGCCGACGCCGGACCCAGACTTTGGAATCCGGCTGACCGAGGGCTGCCTGAGGCAGGACAACCCATATGTTATGACTGCAGTTGCATTCTTGAAGGACATCATTTATTTATGATGTTCTTCCAACACTCTCATCTCATATATTCAAATGTCAAAATAAGGGCCAATAGTTGAGGTATCCAATTGACATTATAGAGTTACAACAAATATGCGCTCTGTTTACACATTACTTCTTGAGATGCCAAGAAAAGCATGTTACAGCTTTAAGAAAATTAGATGGGATGTCCTTAACAAAATAAACGCACAAACACATGCTTTCTGCATCAATAGCAATGCAGTACAGTTGTGTGAACATACTAAAATCACAGAATTTCAAGTAAAATCACTACTGCAGTATGAACTACACAAAAGAAATTTCAGGGAGACATCTGACCATGCAGCCTGACTTCCAGAGCTTTCAAACATCCCTGAGAAAGGTGGCTAACCCCTATACATGCAGATGTCTGTTGGATACACAGAGCCTGTACTGCCTTCAACTTGTATTTTTTTAAGTGACTAGGAAGGTGATCACTAACGAATGTGTAGTGCATGGAGCATAGCGATTAACCTCAGATAATCAGAAAAAGACAAATCAGTTAAATGCTTAAGTGTAGTGAGACCATCCCCCCCACATTTAAGTTGTTAAGGTCAGGTCTCAGGCTAGGCTGTAACATCTGCCAATAATGAAAAACAAATGACAGTGGTAGAATAACAGATTTGTTGTTGCCTGTTGTCCATACAGAAAATATGTCCCTGATTTCCTGTTATAAACTTAGTAAGCTACTAGAACAGGATGTGCGTTCACCTACATTTTCTGAACGATAAAAAGCATGAAATTTAAATGTGTTTCATTATTTTATGACTTTATGAATTCAATCCTGAGAAATTTTTCCAAAATCCATGGACTTTATGAGGAACAGACCAAATATATGAGGCAAAAATCTAGACAGTTGAGAGGCATGGAAGTAAAGTGCCTATCTGACAGTACTTGCTAAATGCTCTGTGGCTTTGAAAGTTGGCAAAAGCTTTTTTTTTTTTTTTTAATATCAGGTCACCAATTCTACCCTACTGTTATTATATGTTCTTAACATGGATGCCAAGATTCACATTTTAAGCTTCGTTCTCAAGGTGAATGTCTTGACATCCATGTCTCAAAACACAGAAGTCAGCTAGGATCAGTAACATGTTCATAATCCAATGTTTCTTAAACCCAGAAAACTTGATCTACCATCAGGACAATGTTGCAATGCTGAAGGAGAGGGGGTCTCCTTTAAAATGTTGGAATGCTGGAGGAGAGGATGCCTCCTTCAAAGTAAAAAGGATTCTCTTCTCAAACAAGTAAATAAGCATGTAGAAAGATGACTAAGTACACTATTCTGAAGCAGAGGTCTTACATCAACATCTACAGTTATGCTACATATGCAAATATTGATGGTTATTTTGAAAATGCTTACACAACTGTATTATGGTTATCTAAGGATAAGTGCTGTAGTGTGAAATGTAATGTTTTGAGCCTGATGGAGCAATACTGGAGCTGGTTATAGGCTTAGCATGGGGACTGTATAAGAACTACATGACAACAGTGGCAAGAGGATGTTTACCTTTACTGCCTACCAAAGACATCAGTGGAAGACCATGTCACTACCACTCAGTCTGACTTGGGATATCCCAAAAACAGCTACAGTGTTTAAGGTGGTCTTGTGTTGTGTACTCTAATTTGACATTCTAATGTTTTTTTTTGTGGTAATCATAAAAAAGTCATTCTAACCCACCAATGATGTAGGCAGGGTGTGCTTGGAAAGACGTCTTTCCTTGTTTGCCTGTTATGAAGAATATAAAACACTGGACAGTCTCTGCCTGAAATGCTTTGTTCTTTACAAAGGTAAAATCTTAGCTAAGTGTTAGATATTATGAATATAAGTCTGAAATTAATTCTGTTGTAAACATGCTGAAAGATAAAGCATAGAATAAAAAGTTTGTCTGAATATATGTATATAGTTTAGCAATGTAAAATATGCATTCATACTGTATGTATAACAGACAGGCTTCTCTTCACAGCATCAGAAAATGCCTAACAAAGCAATATTGGAAAGCAAGCATTACATGATTTTCTCATGTTTGCAGAACAAATATCTATTAACAGACATCCTTTTTTATAAATTCAGCAATATGTGATGTTTTTTCAATAGGAACAGCTTGTACAGATGTTTCCTTTCATACTTCTGTTATTCTGATTGCGTGCATTTTCACATCAGCAGGACTGCTGATAGGACATTATGTGACTTCCCACAGAAGGCCAAAAAACATACCAAGAGGAAATAACATCTATGTGCGTGACTAGCACTCTATATAACAATTATAGTAGTTCAGTTATGCGAGAAAGGGACAGAGAGAGGTATTTTGTAGAAGTCATCATTCATATCTGTAATGAAGGAAAACTTTATAAATATATGCTACAAACTAACAGAGAGTATGTGGCGTTTGTTATAAAATAAGTTATCTGTAACTATGCTTATAGCGGCAAAATATATTTCTTTATCAGTGTGCAATTTGAAAGGCTTGGTGCTTTAAACAGACTACAGATGGAGTCATGCAAAGCTCTGTGTCTCTGATTCAGCAGTAAACAGCCAGCAAGACTGTGCGTCTTAAGAAGACTTTGTATCCAGCACAGCATAGCAGCAGAGCACGCAAATTAAGATAAATTTTTCACTAAGCACCTACCAAAAGGTGCAAGACTTTCCCCACCTTTGTTTTGTGTGCTTAAAAAACACTGGCATCATAACACCATTAATGTGTGCCACTTTTAAAAGTACGTCTGGTATAAATGAGTGAGTAGTCCTTTCACCCAGTCCTTGTGGAAGACCATGTAAGATAGTCTGTATAAATGGTGCAGCAAATAAGAGATGCCCCCAGCTGAGGTAATGACCATCATGAACACTTTTTTCATAAGAAAGGAAATGCAATGGGGCTGAATCTGCAGATCTAAAGACTGCAAAAATCACTTTGTTGAAACAAAATTCAAGACCCAAGGAGGAGGCACCACCTTTTTTGGTGAGCCCAAATGCAGAAGAACTTTTAAGAGCTGCCTCTTCAAGGGTACAACTTGTGTTCAATACACAATGTACATGGGTACAACAGTTGTCAAAATAAACTCCATAATATTATCTGTGAGCTAGAAATCAGAAACACGGAATTTGCACACGTGATAGGTGATTTCAACAGAGCTGAGCTTAAAGAGGTGTTAGCCCATTTTTATCAGTATGTGGATTTCCCCACCAGAGGGGAGAATATCTTAGACAAAACTTACTGCAATATTACAGGAGCCTTTAAAGCTTTGAAGCACCCCAACATAGGCAGCTCTGATCACACTGCCATCCTACTTCTGTCTACCTTTAAGACGGCTTTGATCAGAAAAAACGACAACTAAACAGATCAGTGTGCGGCAGAAGGGTTCCATGGATTGCCTTCAGGACTGTTTCAATACCACCTGTTGGGAGGTCTTCAAAGAAGCAGCTGTACACAACCTCCAGTTAGACATAGACATCTACACTGAATCAGTTCTTGCCTACATAAATAAATGCGTGGAAAATGGAACTACCATGAAAGCCATCACTGTTAGAGCTAATCAGAAGCCCTGGCTCACCAGGAATGTCTGAGTTACTGACGAAAAGAAACACAGCCTTCAAGGCAAATAACAAAGAAAGGTTAAAGGTGGCCAGGTCAAATCTGAAAAAGGGCATCAAAGAGGGAGTATGGAAGAAAAATTCAGATCTGGTTCCAAGACATGGGGGGACACGAGAAACCTACGGCAGGGGATACAGCAGCTCACAGACTACAAGTCCAAGTCACCCCAATGTGATGACCGCTTGGAATTCATAAATGAACTGAACTCCTTCTTTGGCAGATTTAAGGAGAACACCACCACTGTACCTTCTAAACCAAACACTGACAAAGAGGAGACAGTGCTCACCTTAAACTCTGAGGAGGTGAGACTTCAGCTTAAGAAGGTGAATCCTAGGAAGGCTGCTGGACCAGACAACATTCCTGACAAGGTGTTGAAGGGGTGTGCTGATCAGTTATGTCTGGTACTGACAGACATCTTCAACTCATCCCTTGCTATGGAAAAAGTTCCCTCGTGTTTCAAGGAAACAAGTATTGTCCCACTTCCGAAGAAACCCAACTCTACCTGCCACAATGATTTCAGACCGGTAGCCTTAACCTCAAATGCCATGAAGTGCTTTGAGAGGATTGTGAAGAAACATCTATCTGCGAGAGTCTGGCTAAGTCCTTTGATCCACTCCAGTTTGCATACCAGGCAAATAGATCGACCGCGGATGCTATATCCGTCACACTACACCTTGCATTAAAACACACAGAAGGGAGGAACAACTACATGAGGATGCTGTACATCGACTTGAGTTCTGCGTTCAACACTGTGATACCGATGCAACTGGTAGATAAGCTTGTGAAACTCAGGATAAACAAGCACCTATGTAACTGGACTCTTGGCTGATTGGTAGACTCCAGTGGACATGTACTGGAAACACCTCTCAACACATAGTCCTGAATACTGGTATTCCCCCAAGGTTGTGTGCTCAGCCCCTTGCTCTTCACCATTCTCACCCATGACTGCACTGCAAAACATAAGTCAAACCATATTATAAAATTTGATGATGATACCACAGTTGTGGGTCTCATTAGGGGTGGGAATGAACATTACTACAGGGATGAGGTGAACACTTTGACTGCCTGATGTGACAGGAACAATCTGGACCTGAATATTAATAAGACCAAAGAAATGATTATGGACTTCAAGAGAAAGGTAACAGTTTAACCAACCACTATCAAAGGGGAGGTAGTAGAGAAAGTCAAAACAACCACGTTCCTGGGCCTTCACATCTCTGATTACCTCTCCTGGGCTGCTAACACCAACCATATAGTCAGGAAGGCTCAACAGAGGCTTCACCTCCTGAGAAAGCACAAAAAGGCCAGGCTCCCACTGTCTGCTCTTACCACTTTTTACAGGGGAGCTATCGAGAGCATCCTCACCAGCAACTTCCTAGCATGGTTCAACAACTGCACAGCTACTCAGAAGAAGAAACTACAGAGGGTAGTGAGTGTGGCTGAGAAAATCTTGAGCACAAATCTCCCTTCTATTTAGAAGCTTTTCTTGACAAGAACAAGAAAGAGAACATATAAAATACTTGCTGATTCGACCCATCTGTCCCACAACTGGTTCTCAACTTGCGTCTGGAAGGCGGTACCGCAGCTTCCACTGTAGGACTACCAGATTCAGGAACAGTTTGCATCCTACAGCTATGAGACTTATTAATACAGACACCAACCATAATACATGATACACTGAAGCCTCTTTATTTCATTTAATCCTGCTGCTCAGAGCAGAGCAATTACCATTATTACTATTATGTAATATGATGGCTATACAGAGTCACGTCTAAGGTTAACAAGTGCAAAATGGTAACTAAACAGCTGCTATTCACTAGTCTCTATTTATTCTATATCTTAACAGCGCAAGAGGTTTGGTGGTGGGTATTTATTATTTATCACTGGATAATGGGTATTGAATGTGTTTATGTAATGTAAATTACCTCTTGCATGTCATACATGTTATTTTCTTTCTTATGTTATTCTTTGATACTGCTGTATCTACATTATTTGCACTACATTTCTCTCATGAGCTGACATTTGTAATTTCGTTTAGGCTGCACTTGTGTGGTCCTAAATGACAATAAAGTTTCTTTGAATCTTTGAACTGTTAAAGGTAAGCAGGCAGAAATGGCTGACTAATGTGCTTTAACAGATGCATAAGAAAAGCCTTTCTCAAAAAAGGCAGAAAGATAAAATAGGACTTGCCGGATGGTGGTTGCCTTCTGATGAATGCCATTGGATCTACACTTTATGGAAAATCTGGCCCACTTTACCAAAAAACGTATTCTAGCAGTAGGGTAGCCTCTAAGTTATATCTTTCATGATGCAAGTCATTGCTACACGCAAACCCCTTGTTGCTATGAAAGAAGGTTGCATGATACAGGAAGACCTTTTGACCCTTTCCACAAACAAATTGTGCAAAGAACCAATGCTGTATTCAACCACAGGCTAGCAACTAAAATCAAGGTGACTTTTCCTGCACAGTCTTTTTCAGCACCTTAAAATTAGGCAATTTGTGGGAAAGAAATAAATTATTCAAATGTTTAGCATGCCAAAAGTTACACTTTATAGAGAAAAGGAATCGAAAAAAAGTGTGCAAAATGAAACAATGTGTGGTACTAAAACTGCTGGGGGTGAGTTTACTGTTCTGAATTGAATAGCTCACATGAAAAGTATCAAAGTATTAGTAACAGCTGACTAACTCAGCAGTAAAAATATTACTACATGTATGTAAGCAAAGGGCTCCAATTTGAATTTCTGGACAAAGCAGCTTAAAATGAGAAGTTAAGAAATTGTGATGAATCAAAAGGCATCTGTAACCAGACACGCTTGAGATGAAGTAGTGGCTCCTCAAGAGACCAGTCTTGAGGAGATCTAACAATTTAAGTTCCAAACCTGTAATGGCATATAGTGTACTGGTAAGGGAAAATGAAAGTAAAAAAGAAGAAATTTTCTTATAAAGCAAGAACTTCCTCAGTAGCTGCACTATGAAAATCAGTGAATAAACATTATTTTATTAACTTAAGGCTGGTTCGAACTTTTATGTCAGAGCTAGTAAAAATACTAATTAACTAATATCAACACAGTACAGGAGTGCTATTCCATGCAAGAACCAGACGACCAGCCAGAGTAAGGTGATAAGCACTTTCATTCCCTTTATTCACAATCAAAAACGGAACTTCATCAGATACAATAACCTTACCCACTTCCACCTTTTATACAATTCTTAGTTGCTGTCTAAACCAATAAAAACAAGTTGCAATCAATTAAATTTTACATTCTCCTTTGGCTATATTTTCATCACATATTTAAACAGTCCACCATTTCCCCAATAAACCAAGTTTCCAAATACTTAAAAAGTCACATTGTTAGAATCAAAGCATCTAAAATTCATAATTTGATGAAAAACTTCTTTAAAAATATGTGTATGCTTATGTACATTTGGTTATGTTAAAAACTGTGAGCACATTTTTTACTATCAAATAATTTCTGCCTTTAAATGAAGCAGACTACTGATAGAAATCCTGTCATTAATTCCAGGGAAAACAGTGGCATTTAACAAGACCTGCCAATATGCCTCCCTGTATTCCAAGAAGCAAGACCAATTACTCCCTCTCTCTCGTCTGCCTACTTTTTCCAATACACAGAAAAGGAATTTTTTAAAATCCTTACATCCTGTACTGTCTAAACAGAGCATTGGTTTTGTCCTGTCTCCTTATTGCGTAAACATGCTGGTAAATTCTCTTCAATTTATTTTCCGTTTTTCCTATGTAATATGCACAGCATGTCTGGCACAGGGCTATGTACACTACTCAGTGTTAAAATTGTAGTTTCCTTGAACTGGGATAATCCATTTATAGCCTTCTGTAACTATATTCCTAGTTTCATAAATGTACCTACACTCTACATCCATTACATTTCTTCATCCTTCCTGTAGGTATCCTGTCCTTATCTTTACTTCTTTCAAATAAATTCTTGATATTAGGTCCCCTTCTAAACATTATTTTGGGATTGTTTACATACTTCTCAACTGTACTGATCAAATGTCAACACACAGCAAGAAGTGTCGAATTCTGTTTTATCATCACCCATCTCACACTCTGGATTTCTCAATAGCGTGGGGGAGCATTCCTCTCTTTTACTCACTATGTAATTTTCATGTCCTTCCAGTACACTCATACAGTAACCCCTTACTCTAAACATTTCCTTTAATTCTTCCAACTGTTCCCTAAACCTATTTTCATCAGTTGTTAATCTCAATATTCTAATCATCTGACCCTTTACCAAATTTATTTTTTGCCAGAAGGGGTGGTCACTTTCAAAATGCAGAAAACTATTCGAGTAGGTGGGTTTCCTGTATATACAGGATTCATAACAGCCCTCACTTCTATTTTTGTACCGATCGATGTCCAAATAGATGACTGCTTTACTCTCTATATTACTAGTGAACTTGAAAAATCCTGTAGTAGTGTTGATGTATTCTAGGAATTTCTTTCTCTCTTCTATCCCACCTTGCCATAGTACTAAGATGTCGTCCAGGAATCTATCGTACCTATAAATGTTCTTCCTGAACCTGGAACTCCACACGTTTGATTTCCCATTACCAGAGTATAACGTTAGCAAACATCGGTGCTACTGCTGCACCCATTGCTACACCCTGGATTTGTTTAAAATATTCCCCCTGGAACCATACAAAATTATTTTTCAAAACTAGTCCCAAAAGGGTGGTCAGCACGTAAATTGTATCATGCGAAAATCTAGTTCCTTCCATAAGGTTCACTAGTAATATACAGAGTGACCTTTCCTTCTGGCAAAAAAGAAATTTGGTAAAGGGTCAGATAATTAGAATTTGATCAGTACAGTTCAGAAGTATGCAAAATGTTGGAAAAGAACAGGAACTGTATTTTTGGGGCATTCGGATTAACAGAAAAACTGGGTAACAATCCCAAAATAGTGTTTAGAAGGGGACCTAACATCAAGAATTTATTTGAAAGAAGTAAAGACAAGGACAGGATACCTACAGGAAGGATGAGGAAATGTAATGGACGTAGAGAGTGTAGGTGCATTTATGAAAGTAGGAATATAGTTACAGAAGGCTATAAAAGGATTATCCCAGTTCAAGGAAAAGTACAGTTGTGTACACTTACCATAAGTGTAGATGTTAGAGTGTATTCACTGTTGCAGTCATCACATTTGGGTTATCTGCTTGCACTAGCCCTCAGTCAGCCTGATTAACAAAGTCTTGAGTCCTGCATCAGTTGCTGTCTCATCTTCCATGACATCAGGTAGTCAGGGGTATAAAGCATGCAGCCAACGCGATTACATCAGTTTTTTTGCCCTAGATGTCAGGTGCCCCCATAATGGGAAGCAATTATATATACAAGGTTACACCTCCAACAAAAAAGCAAATACACCAAAAAGCTTTAAGCACAGAAAGCAAGAATACAGGTATAGCCAATAGAAGTCCGGGGGCTGGAGGGAGGGTAACTAGGACTGCAACAGTGAATACACTCGAACATCTGCATTTATGTTAAGTGTACACAACTGTACTATGCTCTTCGTGTTTCACTGTTGCAGTCATCACATTTAGGTAGATTCCCAAAGCTAAGGATGGGAGGAGGAAATTAGATAGCATTAGGACCAGCTATAAGGCCCTGCAAGACTGCAGTGGCAAAGCCAGCTATGGATTTAGAAAAAAACTGCAAATGGTAATGCTTGGTGAAGGTATGTACAGAACTCCAGGTAGCTTCTAGGATGTCCCTGGTAGGGATACCTCTGAGAAAGGCTGTAGAGGTAGATGCAGCCCTGGTAGAATGTGGTCTAATCCTCTGTGGGGTAGGTTTTCCATGGTGCTTATAGCAGAAATGAATGCAATGGACTATCCATTTAGAAATGGTTTACTTTGAAATGGCCTTCCCCTCTGCCCCTGCAGCAAATGCAACCAGCAGTTCAGATTTCCTGAGAGGTTTAGTCCTGTCCAAATAAAACCTAAGTTGTCTGTGTACATCTAAGGAGTGCAGTATTCATTCCCTTTTGTTCTGTGGATTAGAAAAGAAGGCTGGCAAATGAATGGACTGATTAAGGGCCACACTGGATACCACATTGGGCATGAAGGAGAGACTGGTCCTGAGGATACCCTGTCCGCATGAAACATGATGAAAGGCTCCACTGCCATGAGGGCCTGTAATTCAGACACCCTTCTTGCTGAAATGATGGCTAAAAGGATGGCTGTTCTCCAAGAAAGAAATTTCAATTCTGCTATTGCAGCTGGCTCAAAAGGAGGTGGAGTGAGTTTTTCCAATACAAAGTTAAGGTCTCAGGCTGGAGTAGGGGTTCTCCTGGGTGGTCTTAAGTTTTTGGCCCCCCTGAGGAACTGCTTCAGCAGTGAATGAGAGAAGAGGGGTGGTGGTTCTGTGTTGTAATGAGCTGAAATAGCCAAGGCATGAATTTTGATGGAGGAAAAGAAAAGGCCCTTGTGCAGCATCTCAGTTAAGTATTGAAGAATTTGAGGTAAATTGGGTGCTGCTGTGCCCATCCCCTGAGTTTGGTTCCAGGAACAGAATCTTTTTTATTTTTCAGCATAGAATTGTCTAGTACTAGGCCTCCTTGTCTCCAGAATGACATCCAACACTTGCTTACTGAGGGATGGTAACGGACAGATCAGGTAATTAGCCGGGCTGCCAGGTTCAGGATTTGAAGCTGTGGGTGCAGAATCTGACCTTCCTGCTGGGACAGCAGGGCAGGGGTCTGAGGCTGGTGCCATGGTGCCAGCAGTGATGCACTGCACAAAAGGGGTACCAGTGTTGGCGAGGCCAGTATAGTGCAATCAGCATCATCCTTGGTTTGTCCTGTTTGATCTTTAGTAGTACCTTGGAGAGGAGAGGCAGAGGGGGAAAGGCATAAACTGACAGGTTTTTCCAGGTGAAGGACAGGGCATCCACTTTCCAAGCTTGTTTGTGGGGAGTCCTTGTACAGAATTATTCCAGTTGGTAGTTCTGGGGGGGGAGGCAAACAGGTCTATATCTGGGCTCCCCCATTTGTTTCCCAACATGTTGAATATCTTTGGTTCCAGTTTCCACTCATGTGGGCCCATGATATTTCTCCTTAGTTCATCTGCACGTGTATTTAGCTTTCCTGGCAGGAACTGAGCCTGTAGGTGCACTTGGAAGCTCAAGGCTGTGTTCCACAGAGCCATGGCTAGTCTGCAGAGATGGTATGAATGGGTTCCCCCTGCTTGTTTATGTACCACATAACAGTGGTGTTGTCTGTCTTTACCATTAATTGCCCTGGAAGAATGTGGTACTTGAAGGCTGTCAGAGCATTCTGTACAGCTAACATTTCTTTCTGATTGATATGCAGGTACATTTGACTTGAGTTCCATATACCCTGAATGCACTTCCCTGCCAAGTGAGCCCCCCATGCATAGTCTGATGCGTCTGTTAGGGTTTGGGTGGCAGGGGGTAGAGTGAATGGCAGTCCCTTGGTTTTGGTGACAGGCCTCTGCCCACCAAAGGAACTCTATCTGTAGTCAAGGTATGATAGGAATCATTTCTTCTAGATCCTAAGAATGTTGACACCATAGGCTTTTTAGATACCGTTATAGTTTCCTCATATGCAGTCTTGCATATGGAATTAGGAGAATGCGGGAGGCCATGAACCCCAGGGCTTGCAGTATTTTCCTTGCAGATAACTGAGTCTTTGTGGCCAGTCATTTGAAGTAGGCTGTCAAACTTGTTTTTCTGGCGTGAGAAAGGCCATCTGGGAAGTTGTGTTCAAGCTTGCTCCCAGGAATACAATCTGTTGGCAGGGTACAAGATGTGATTTCTTTTCATTTATGGTGTACCCCAGAGAAGTTAGCAATTTCTGTATAAACGCCAGATGATTCAATAGTATGTCCTGGCTTTCTGCCTGAATTAGACAATCGTACAGGTATGGATATATTTGGATATTTCTTTGCCTGCAAAATGCAACGACTGGAGCTAGGCACTTTGTGAATACCCTGGGCACAGTAGATAAGCCAAAAGGCAGTGCAGAGAACTGATAGTGCATGTAGCCTGCTTTGAAGAGTAGGTATCTTCTGCAAGATTCCCTTATTGGGATGTGCAGGTAGGCTTCCTTTAAATCCAGTGTTGGCAACCAGGCATTCTTGCCTAGCATAGGAAGCAGCTGGTGAAGAGTTAGCATCTTGAATTTTGGGATCACCAAAAATGTGTTTAGGATTGAGATGTCCAGGATAGGACGCCAGGAGTCATCTTTTCTGGGCACCAGGAAAGGTCTTGTGTAGAAATCTTGTCCCCTTTCCTTTTCTGGAACAGGTTGAATAGCCCTGATGCTTGAGAGAGAGAATTTGCTTTTGAGCCCCTTCCCACTGATTTGGGGGTAGATCTGGCCAACCGTTTGGGGTTGGTAAGGAGTGAAAGTGGAATCTGTATCCTTGGGAAACTATATTTAAAACCCATTTGTCCTGGGTAATGAGTTCCCAATTGTTTGCCTGCCGGGCAATCTTTCTCCCAAAAGGAACAGTTAGTTGTGCAAGGCTTGGAAGATTTAAAGTTAAATCTTTGAGACAGTTTACCATGGGGGGGGGGTCTTACCACTCCCTGCTTTGGAAGTGGGAGCCCCCCACTGCTTAGTCCTGTGAGTACCTTGGGCCTGAAGCCTGGGAGTTCTGCTGGTTCTGGGTTTGGACTGAAATGGTGTGGAAGAGGCAGGAAAGGTCCAATTTTTAGAGGGCCAATACCTACTAATCTAGGAAGCTGTACTTGCAGGAAATCTTTAACAGTTTGCATAGATTTAGCTTTTTCCTCCATCTTTTTAAGTACTTCTTCTGCTTTGTTGTCAAACAGGCAGTATCCAGCAATTTAGCTTTAACATGATCTGGCAAAGATTGCTCCTTAAGCCAAGCATGCCTTCCAAGTACAGACCCAGTGACAGCAGCACTGCAAGATGCCTCTAGTGAATCAAAACCACATTGCATTACGTTTTCCAACTTGTTCAGCAGAATGCATTAAATCCTGTATCTCTATTTTCAGCACAGTCAGGAACCAACATCATTTTCTGTTTAAACAATCCAATAATATGCTGCTGATACTTTAACATATGAAACTGGCAGTTTAAGGCCCTAATGGCCAAGGTTGCAAATGTATATACCTTCTTACCTCATCTATCCAGTGCCATGGAATCTCTATGAGAGGAGGTAGGATTTTGGGCAGTAGTAGCCTTAATGCCCTTGGGTCCCTGTGAAATGGTCTCAGGATCCGCAGTAGGATTTTTAAAAAGGAATTTGTGAGAGTGAGGAACCCTGTAATATCTATCAGGTTTTCTGGGAGCAGGAGGTAAAGAGTCAGGGGCCAAGCTAGATTCCGAAAAGGCATCATCAACAATGTCCAGTACAGGGGGAAAGCTAAAGGCCTGTGTTGGGGCAGGAGTAAAAAAATCCCTTTTTAGAGTCAGAGTAATTCTGGCTTTCCCAGCGAAAATGCTCCCTAAGAGTATGCAAGGTTTCACCAAAAGAGAAATCCTCTGGAGGGGAAGCAGCGGGAATAGAGTCCTCTGCATCAGAATCCTCATAGGTAGATAAGGGTAAATCCTGGTCATCAGAGGCAACAGAAATTTCAGAGTCCTGATCAGAAGAATCATAAGCAAACTCAGTCCTAGGTCTCAGAGGGGGGAAGGGTGGCTTCCCCTGATTAAAGTAATAAGGTCTTCAGGCATTCTTGTCATTTGTTTTTTAGGCATAGAGGCCTGACCATGCAGTCTGGGTGTCGATTTTCTAGGCATGGATCGAGTTTTAGGCCCAGAAGAAAAAGATGGCGTCAGTTTAATATGCAAGTCAGTAGGCCTGAATACACCCTCAGAAGCCAGTGCCTGCACAGCGGCTCCAGGCACATCCAAGGTAGAGACATCTGCAGGTTCCACAGTTGAAGCATCTCACGGCATACCGGACTCCGAATGGGTCTCAGCAGAGGCCTGCGAATCTGAAGTAGCGGGTATCAGGGGCTGCGAAAGTGCCTCAATGAGTACCAGCGAACTGGTGACTAGTTTAGGAGAAGCGTCATCAGCAGCTTTGGACCTATGCGGTCTGTCTCTGTCTTTATCTTTGCGTTTTTTCGGAATGTCGGTAGTCGGGTGGCTTACCGAAGCCATATCTGGATAATTGAACCTAGTACCAAAATATTTAGAAGCGTAAATAAACCGACGAATAGTTCATTGTTTAAATAAGGCACAAAACCGACAGTGAGGTATGTTGTGGTCAGGGCCTAAGCTAGGAATGCAGTACGAATGAAAATCTTTATGAGGTATTTGCTTTCCACAAGAAATACAATTATTAACTTTTACTGACATCAGTTTAGAGCAAGAAAAAGTTTCCCCAATGGGGTACTTAGCTTAGTTGAAGACTTCAATTCTGAAACTCGAAAACGAAAATTTCAGGAGTCGGCCAACCGGCACTTGCAAACTGCTTCTGCTTCGGGCAACTCATGGCAAGAAAGACTGATGTAATGGCATCGGCTGTATGCTTTACACCCCTGACTACCTGACGTCATGGAAGATGAGACAGCAACCGACACAGGACCCAAGACTTTGCTAATCAGGCCGACTGAGGGCTACTGCAAGCAGATAACCCAAATGTGATGACTGCAACAGTGAAACACGAAGAACATCTAACAAAATTCCTTTTCTGTGTATTGGAAAAAGTAGGCAGACAGGAGAGAGGGGGTAATTGGTCTTGCTTCTTGGAATACAGGGAGACATATTGGGAGGTCTTGTTAAATGCCACTGTTTTCCCTGGAATCAACGACAGAATTTATATCAGTAGTCTGCTACATTTAAAGGCAGAAATGATTTGATAGTAAAAAATGTACTCAAATTTTTAACCAAATGTACATAAGCATACTCATTTTTAAAGAATTTTTTTATTTAATTATGAATTTTAGATGCTTTGATTCTAACAATGTGACTTCTTAAGTGTTTGGAAGCTTGGTTTATTGGGGAAATGATGGACTTTTAAATATGTGATGCAAATATATCCAAAGGGGAATGTAAAATTTAATTGATTGCAAACTTGTTTTTATTGGTTCAGACAACAAATGGGAATTGTACAAAAGACGGAAGTGGGTAAGGTTATTGTATCTGATGAAGTTCCGTTTTTGATTGTGAATAAAGGGAAAGAAAGCTCTTATCACCTTACTCTGCCTGGCGTCTGGTTCTTGCTTGGAATAGCACTCCTGCACTATGTGTTGGTATTTGCTGTGGCTACTACTTCACTAAATGTATGTAAATATTTTCCCAGGCTGCGAAGGAAAATATAGATTAGACTACAAAAGACACATTACATTTAGAGTAATCACATGTGAAATCATGAGCTGCAGCATGAATAACCTCAGCTTTTGCAGAGGTGAACCCTGTGCGAGTTGACACAGAACTGACACTATCTCTTAGCAGGAGATACTGTATTTTTCCATTTTTTTAAACCATACATAGTTCTCTGTGTGATTTGTGTGTTAGAAAGGGGAAAGAATAAATGTTATGAATGCAAAAACTGAAAAAAGATAATATGATGCCTAAAAGGGATGGAAGGTTAATACATAGAAATTTGCACTTGCCAGCTGCAAGTGTGCTTATTTAAGCAGCCAGATGGAATATTAAGTGAAGAAACAGACATTACACATGACAGTAACAGTCAATTGTTAAAATGGCTGCACTGTCAATAACAACTTGGAATGTAAATGGCCTTACCAGCAAAGCTAAAAAGCAAAAGCTAATGACCTATATTATAGGATGCAGATGGCAACACTGCAGGAGGTGCACGGACAGGAAAGCATATGTGAACATGATGAGATAATGGTTTCTGGGTGAATACTCAGCAAACTATAAGGAACAAAGGAAAATGAAAGTAGTTATATTGGCAGGGTTAGAGGCTCTAATAGTGATTGAAGAAACAAACTGCATTGTTAGATTTGTGGCAGTGATAGTTTACTGACAAGAAAATATGTTCAGTTTGGCATGTGCCTTTATTAACCCCAACATGAAATGCTTGAGCTGAAAAGGATTTTTGGAGAAATATGTTTTCCACAAGGCATTTTAATTATGATGGCAATTGGGGTGTGATTTGTTATAGGGGCTAGAATAGAGATTACAAATATAGAATGTAGATTTTTAAATAAAAAATTAAAAGGTATGAAGGCTCAAACATAATTTATGCATTATTCCCCAAGATACAGCAACTGGGCCACATTGGACAGAATGTATTCATTACAGGAGCACATTCATTTGGCTGAAGTATTGAGACTCATCCAATAGCTGTATCTCACCATGTTCCTAGTGTCTAGAAGTAACTGGAGGAAATTGATTAAATGGAGGATTAGAATACAGATACAGGATGCTAAAGTAATGCAGAGACACCAATGTCTTCCTACATACTTACTGAAAGAGAGACTTAAAGTCTGAGAAGTGCTATGGCAAAGAAAAAACTGCCACTGAAGAAGTAGCTAAGATAAGAAGGGGAATGGGAATACTTAGAAGGATTAGCAAAGATGAATCTATGCAGAATAAAACAGGGAATACTTTCAGCACAGGAGGTGGAATAGCTGTGGAGAAAATAAGAGAACATTTAGATTATTTTTATATATCTATCTACATGTATATATATATATATATATATATATATATATATATATATATATATATATATATATATATATATATATATATATGTATATGTGTGTGTGTGTGTGTATCAAGTTTAAAAAATATACTGTTAAAACAGACATTTTTGAGATAATTACAGAGTATACAACTCATTAGTGCAACTAATGCAATAAGGAAGTAGACTGGCACTAAAACACAGGGACCCTGTGACAAGAATAATTGCAGACTCCAAGAAGTTAACAGAAATATTTGATAAATGTCATTAATATTTATATAAGGGTGAGGAGTATGGCAGTCTAGAAGATTTAGATTTTTCAGTGTTAGAAGAAAAGGAGGCTCAAGTGTTGATATTCAGGGCAGACACAGAAGAAATACAAACTGTGATGCATAGTTACACCACATGGATATCTCTGGGAACAGATAACATTTGTATAAATTTGGAAGTGAAGAAATTGATAAAGACTTGGAAGCCATTGTTTAATAATGTACTTGGGGGACAGCATCCTGAAGGAAAGCAGTGGCACCATTACTGACAAAAGACAGGAAAGACTCCACCAAACCAGTATAACATAGACCAACTTCTATTTTAAATCATGATTATAATGTGTTTATGTCTCTATTAGCTAAGAGAATAGATAAATGCTTCTAAAATTGATAGCCATAGATCTGTAGAAGAGAAACAGACGTGTAACACTAATAGAACAATGATGATCCAGAGGGAATCAGCACATAAAACAACTATTATTGTTGGTGAACTTGGATGGAGACAATCATTCAGTAGGGTCTGTTGAGCAATGGCAGTAATTGCACTTCTCATTAAAGTAACAGTGTCAATAGGGAGAATACTGCAGGCAGAGGTGAAGCTAAAGGTGGGAGGAGTTACTATCAGTCAAATTGAGCTGGAGAAGGGGAACCAGAAAGTGATATCCTCATTCCCCTCTTTTACCTGCCTTACATTTGTAGCCTTTAGTGCAAAAAAAAAAAAAAAAATTCTGGACTCCCAAATCCAAGGATATATCTGGTGTTGTAATCAAGAGAAAGTAGTCTTGCTCACAAGTGATACTGAATTTGACGGACTCAGAACAGGATACTGCAGCGTTGTCGAAAATTCTGTAACAGTTTCAGACATTTTCAGAATACAATACATATACATAAGAAATGCAATAGCTGCACATTTTGTGCCTATACTGGTTAATTCAACTACATCCCTATTTATGGGGACATGACATAACTAAATACTTGGGGATATGGCTTTAAAAGACTGTCACAGCAGTCCGGATGTGGAAGATGACTAAGCAGAAGAGAATCAAAAAGTAGGAGACTGGGTCGCTGTGATCACGTTTATAGTTCCTTTGGTTATATATGTAGCCCAGACATATTTTCATTATCCAGATGAGAAGTTGTGGATGACAACTAATAAGGAACTAAGACAGTGTACTTGAGAGTAGAAAAGGTCAAAATTTAAATGGGATAAGCTAATTCTCTCTCTACAGAGCAAGGGAAATTAGAACTACCATATCTGAAGAGAAATTTTAATACGAATGAGGTCTGTCTATATAAACAGAAGCGGAAGGATACAGATCAAGTAGAAAAAGATAATACAAAGTGAGAGGATATGGGATAGAGAAAGATTAGTATTTTTTTCTGTATGTTTGCTATTAAGGAAAACATTAGTAACCATACAGACTATAACATCTACAAAGTGGCAGAAAACTTTAAAAAGACTAAAGGTACATGGGACTGTAGCAAGGACATTCTTCCAACAGGGATATGCCATAGTAAGTGTGCACAAATTAAGCAGGAGGTGTCAAACTAAGGTACTGGAAACAGATACATCAAGAGGGAAAAGTATATTTTTTATTTATTTTTATTTTGCTTTTGTTTACTGTGTTTGTCTAACTAGGTTTAGTCAAAATAACTTCTTAGTGGAGGCTTGGAGAGAAAAGCTCCATCACATTACAAACATTTTTAAACAGACATTCAGTAACTACATGAATATATATTAATATACGTTAAGAATTATACTTGCATTTGATAATTATATTGCATTTATATGAAAAAGCAAGCAACTATTACAGTATACAAGATGCTCATGCATTTAGTACATGCTGAAGAGATTTATTAGTGCGTTTGCCAGATAATAGTTGTGTACTCACCATAACTTGGTATCTGTGTTATCCGTAGTCACCATTCATCATGTACGGGTCTAGGATCAGACACTGGATCTGAGCCGGCACACTTAGACAACAGCTTACCTGAAGCTCCTCCCCTCCCATAACACTCTGCTGCCCTCGAACCCCTCAGAGCGAGTTTGCCCTGGAGAAAGAAGACAGACAGAAGAAACCTATCACCAGAAAAGTCCACCAAAATCCTGCCAATTCCTCAGGAAGGGGGTCTGGAGGGTGGGACAGTGATGAATGTTAACTACGGATAACACAGATACAAAGTTATGGTGAGTACATAACTATTAATCTGACATTATCCTGGTCACCATTCATCAAGTATGGGTCAGAGTCCCGAGCTACCCAAAATTCTTGGGGGGACTCGAGGAAGGACATGCCAAAGAACAGTGGAGCCAAAGGAAGCCTTTCTCCTAGAAAAGTCAAATTTGTAATGAGAGATGAAGGTATGAGGAGTGGACCAAGTTGCCGTTGCACAAATGTTATTCAAAGACTGACGGGCTACAAAGGCAGCTGAAGTGGCCACTGACCTGATGGAATGAGCCCTAATTGGTCCAGGCAAAGGAGAACCACATGAGGAGTAAATGTAATAAATGAACTGATAAATCCAATGGGAGATGGTAATTGGTAATTTTTGACACAGCTTGGCCCTTCCTGTTAACTGAAAAGGTCAGAAAAAATTGGTCCGAGAGGCTAAAAGAATTAGTTCTATGTAAATAGAAATTAAGCTGACGATGAACATCTAATGTATGTAAAATGTATTCGCCTTTATTAGCATAAGTAGGGAAGAACACTGGAAGTTGGACTGACTGATTGAGATTCGTTTCACTGGCCACTTTGGGCATAAAGGAGGGGGCTTGGTTTCAAAGCCACTATCATTATGAAATATTAAATAAGGAGGCTTAATGTTAAAAGCCTGCAAGTCTGATACTCTCTCTGCTGAGATTATAACCACTAAAATGGCAGTCTTCCAAGAAAGAAACTTAAAGTCGCAGGATGTAGCAGGCTCAAAAGGGGGTTTAGCTAGAGACTGCAGCACCAGAGTAAGATCCCATGGCGGATAAGGGTCCTTGACTGGAGGGTGCAACAAAAACACACCTTTCAAGAAGGCTTTGGAGAGCCAAGAAGAAAAGGTAGGGTTCATTATTGAGATGAAAATTAGAACTGGCTGCCAACTGCACTTTGATCGTAGAGAAACTAGCACCCTCCTTAAAAGGAAAGCCAAGAAAAGGAGAATGTGAGGAATAGGAACTGAAAATGGATCGGGATTCCGACCCCTAGCCCAGATGGGGAATCTCTTCCACTTACGTCTGTAAACTCTCCTGGTGGAAGACTTCTGAGAAGCAAGGATAATGTCTCTCACAGGGGACACTAGCCTGGACTTGGCAATAATCACTGGAAGTGGCCAAACCAAGCTGTCAGATGGAGGGTCTGCAGATTCAGGAGCAGACAAAGTGACTGATGGGAGATCAGATCCAGCACCGGATCGAGCACCCACAGGGGGTGCTTCAGATGAGACTGTAGGAGAGGGAACCACACCTGCCAAGGCCAGAAGGAGCAATGAGGATCAACTGCGTCCTGAGGCATCTTGCTTTCTGAAGATCTCCTGGAATTAAGGGCAATGGTGGAAAAGCATAAAGAAGACCCGGAGGCCAATCGTGAGTCAGAGCGTCCCTGGGGGACTCCCCCTATGGGGGGATCATAGTGAGGTAACTGCTGCATTTGTGATTGAGATGGGAAGCAAACAGTTGGCAGCTCGGTTGGCCCCACCAACGGAAGATCTGCTGTGCCACTGAAGGATTCAGGGACCACTCATGAGGGGTCAGAATAGCCCTGCTCAGCTTGTCTGCCAGCATGTTGGATGCTCCGGGAATGTGCACTGCAATGAGAAAGTGCCCTGAGGATATCACCCATTCCCAAACCCTCATAACCTTGCGACAAGGCAGATAACGTGTGCCCCCTTGCTTGTTTATGCACCACACAATAACCATGTCTGTGTGAACTGCTACTGCCTCAGAGGAAGGCAATCCTGGCCATCAAAACAGGTGGAGCAAATGGCCTGCCTGCTAGTAGGTCCAGGGGATGTATCCACCATGATAGGTGTATCTGTGACAAATTGGAGTGAGATGATTGGGGACTGACCAGGGATGTGAAAGAGTGGACTACTGGACTGCTAGGGTCCACTGTAGCCCTCTCATGTAGTATCTGGCCAGCGGGACTAGATAAATGGCAGCTGCCATGGAACCCAAAGTCCTGAGAATGAGTGATACTCGAGAACGAGTTTGCTTCAGAAGAGCCTGAACATGAGACTGGATAAGAAGCACTCGGTGGAGAGGAAGAGCTGCAACCTATGAGGTAGTGTCCAGCTGAATGCCTATAAATTCCAGTTGTTGAGATTCACTGTTATCCCCAACTAATCGAAAAGATGAAGAAGGAAGCGGGTGTTCTCCACCAGCTGATGCTTTATGGGGGCTGTAAGGAGCCAATTGTCGAGGTAGGGAAACACCTGGAATCCCTGCAGCCTGAGATGAGCTGCCACCACTACCATGCATTTGGTGAACACCCGGGCAGCTGTGGTGAGTCCAAGGGGCAGGGCTCTGAATTGGAAGTGATGACTCCCTAAGTGAATGCGGAGGAATCTCCTGAACTGCCTGTCTATTTTGATATGATAGCACGCATCCTGGAAATCCACAGAGCACATCCAGTCGTTCTTGTGCAGAAGGGACACAATGGACTGAACAGTGACCATCCCAAACTTTGACTTCTTAACAGACACGTTTAATTGACTGAGGTCCAGAATAGGACATGGGTCCCACATTTTCTTGAGTACCAAAAAGGAGTAAGTTCTGGATCCTCTCTGTCGTGTGGGGACATTTTGGATGAGGTTGTTGACCTCTAGGTGGGCTTTCTCTGACAGGGTAGCGCATCTGGAAGAGTCCTGCTTCTTGATGTTGGCTCTGAAATGGGAATGTAGTAGCCCCTGGATACGATTCCCATTGATTGTGTTGTTTGCCCAGGCTAAAGGGTGCAAAGCCAACAGACTTCCAATTGCCTCCAGAGAGGGACAGTCGGGCAACATCTCAGGGTGGTTGGAAGGGTTTCTCAGAGAAGGGCTCCCTGGAACACTGGTTTTGCGGGCCTCCTCTGCCTCCAGGGAGGTGTCGACCATTGAAACCTCTCCCCCATCCCCTGGAGGAGGAATCCTCTTGAGCTTCCTGAAAGGAAGACTGCGACTTGTGGAACCACATTTCCTGTTCCCCTTTTGGGTCTTGGAAAAGGACCTTTGGGGGTAGAGAATTTGATCCCTACAGCCAACAGCATCTTCCTCTCTTGCTTGCTGTGGGTCAAAGTTTCCTTAATGCTGGGTCCAAAGAGAGTGGAACCATCAAAAGGGGGCACTGGTGAATGACGCTTTAAAGGCCTCTGCAAACCCACATAAATGCAGCCAGGCATGACGCCGGATTGCAATGCCTGTACTTGCCACCTGTGAAGAACCCTCTGCAGCATTGGATATTAACCTCATGGATGAATTAGCAACTGACGCAAGAATGGCCAGCTTGGGAGAGATGGACTTAAAGTCCTCTCCAGTCATGGAGTCCAAGAGGAAAGTTGAAAGTTCTGTTACCAAATCCCTCTGGAGATGGCTAAAATGGGTAAGACAGTTCAGAGCTTGCAGGCTGAAAGAAGCTGATGCGAACACCTGCTTTCCAAGTCTGTGCAGTGCTCTGTATTCATGGTTGGGAGGATGGATTGGTGATAGCAGCCACCCCAACTGCATCAGCTAGAACTGCCTTGGACCAGAAGGTTTCATCCAATGGTGGGCATAAAAATGTATCTGCTCTTTTGGGTACTGACTCCACTGTATCGGTTTCCTTCCAGGCCCTGCCAGCAATAAGGTTGATTAAAGGGTCAGCAGAGGGGACACCCAAGAGGTAGATGGGCCATACCGAAAGCCTCCAGGAACATGGTTTCCTCAGAGGATGGAGGCTGAGCAAACCAACTGCCCTTGGTCTTAAGGATCTCCAGTACGTCTCCAAAGGAGACATCGCTGGGCGGTGACCTTGGTGACCTGTCCCCTTCATCAACATCCAAGCCCTCTATGAAAAACTCCATGGGGGAGTCCAAATGTCTCCTCTTACGTGTCCTTCCGAGGCACTTCCTCTGTGGGAGGACCAGTGGAAGACTCAGAAGAGGAAGGGATGCCTATGGGGGGAAACTCTCCGCTGGAGGCTAGACTAGACAGGCTGACTGGGAGCAGGATGAGGGGGTCCACTCAAATCCTGGGGCTGGGATGGAGCATGGTGAGTCAGAGAGGCTACTCTGGTAGCAGACAGGGATCTTTCCACTACCCAGAACATGGAGGGACTGGACGACGCCCCAACCCCACTGATAACACCACAACAGAGGTGGGAGCAGACCCTGCTAGAACCCCCAACCCTCTGGACAGTGCTGGTCCCGGAGCCATCAAGTGCTGAAGCACCAAGGGGCAGAGAACAGTCCAAGAAGCCAGGACCTGAACCAGCCCCCACAGACTGCGGGGTGACAACCTGGACTGGAGGCCCTGCCTGTCCTGGGGGGAAGAGAACAGAACCGGCCAACGACCCTGATGGGGTAGTGACAAAGGGAGTCCCAGAAACTCCCATTGCCTCTACGCAGCTCTCCGGTCCCCGAGTCCAATCCATGCAAGGTCAGACGAGAAGGTATGCGGGGGAGGGGAAGAAGGCTCCCTATGCCTGTGGGCTAGGGAAGTCAAAAGCCCATCTCAATTTGAGCCTTCAAAACGGAACACATCATCCTGTCTATGTCTGAAGGCAGGATGCTCCTGAAGGATCAGGAAGAAATGTAGGACCTAGCTGGAGACCCATGTAGGGACCCCGAGGATCTTCTCAGACGATATGGAGAACAGGCCCTGCGTGGAGGGGTAAACAAATGATCCCCTCCAGAAAGGAAAATCCTCTACAATAGGATCCTGCACAGGTCTCGGATCTGACCAAATTGAGTCCGAGGAAACATGAGGATCCGAGAAAGGAGTTCTCAAATCATTCAGATCCATGACAAGGGCAGTCTGGCTTGGATCTGAAGGCTTTGAACCGGAAGCCTTGGATCCGGGAGTCGAAAGCAGACTCCTCGGATCAGGAGGCCTTGGATCTGTGAGTCGACTCTCTAGAAGCCCCAGGATCCGAGGTTCTTGGATCCAACACTGTTGAAGCTGGAGTCAGATCCAGGGACCTGGGATGTGGCAGCCTAGACTGTTTAGAAGGAGCTTCCCCTGAGGAAGGGGAAACCTTTCTTTTATGGCCAGAGGGGCCTGACTTGGTCAAAGATTCTTTGACTAGGGACCCCCCTTAACCAAGCCTTTTAGTAACAACGTATTCCGATGGTTGCCCAGGACTCTGGGATTGAATGTGGCGCAAATGCCACACTCAACCTCCAGATGGCTGACACCGAGACAGTAGAGGAACTTCTCGTGTGAGTCGGAGACAGGCATCTTTTGACCACACGAGGAGCACCTTTTGAAACCTAAAGGTTTCTCTGACATGGAGAAAAGACAAGGCAACCAATACCAGAGTTAAAAACGAAGGACAGTATCACAAACAGACCTAAAGTCTAAATGGTATAGTCCATCTTAGCTCAAATAACACGCTAACTGAACTCAAATAGTCAATGGTAGTTAAAAGAAACCAGAATAAATAACTGCAACTATTTCCAGAAAGGAATTACTACTGCACTAAGTAAATGGGGGAAAAAGGTGCGAAAAACCAAACAAACCAACAGGAGGGGTGAAAGGGTTTGGAACTAGACAAAAACTATAGAGGAGCTTTAAGAACTGAAATATAACATAATAATAAGAAATATCACAAAAGGAAACACACCTACTTACAAAAAGATTGAATAACCCCAAGGAGCTGAACAATCTGCGTCTGACATGTACATGCGGCAAACAAGATCTGAAGGGTTAGAGGGCAGCAGAGCATTATGTGAGGGGAGGAGCTTGAGCTAAGCTGCTGTTTAAGTGTGCCGGCTCGGATCCGATGTCAGATCCTAGACCCATACGTGATGAATGGTGACTAGGATAACATCAGATCAGGTCTTGTGATTAGTGCACATAATTACTTGCCAAGTCACGGTATCTGACTTTCAGGTTATGGACAGTTTCCCATATCAATGAGTTACAGTAGAATATAGACAAAGAGAGCAGGAGATCCCTGGTAGAGTTGTTAGTAGAGCCAGGAAGAGATGAGGACGTTAACAAGAGGGATATGCAGGACACACAATGGCATGCATGATAACTGTAAGACTCAATCAGATGAGCTTAGAAAGAAAAAAGTGAACAGAGAAGTAAATTATAAATGAACAATGGGAGCTAATTTTGTAGGGACCAAAGTACGTGACTGAGAAGAGAGATTGCAGAAGTCCAAGTATGTAACAAAGTTATATACAAAGAGAAAGTCCACTTTACTACATTCTTGGGTGGAAGACAGCAGGGGGGAGGATATGGAAATGTGGTCAGAAATGGAAGCAACCACTTGGCTATGTAGGGGATCACTGCCTTCGCCTTACTTTCTCTCCCCAACACTGGCCTTTCTTGATCAACTTTAGCACAATCCACTCAACATACGACTGCTCACAGAAAAACAGCCAGTGTTCTGTCTGGATTATTTTACCCTTTTCTTCCAGTTTTCTAACTACGTTTTGTGACATAGGCCAAATAAATCATACGATCATACCAGACTACTAGGCTAATGGCCCTGAGGCCCTTATAAACCTAGCCAAGAGTTTATCCCCCCAAAAGGAAACTTCAGTCAGCACCTGTTGCCCCTGTCAGTGAGGGACACAGGTGGAACCCCTGGGACAAATCTGTGGTTTCCCATCCACTCAAGGTTGCACTCGAAAAGGGTCAGCCTTGGTACCCTGACATATATGGGAAGTCTACTCCACAGACGGGGCAGCCTCTGGGAGACAAACCAGTCTCCCCAGCAGGTTTTGTTGATGTCACATATTATATTTAGGTCTTTTGAGCGGGGTAACGTGCAAAGAGTTAGCCTTATAGATATGGAGCATCTCTACTACAGCAGGGTCCGAAATTGCCTTGTAAGCTAGACACAGATAACCTTGTGAGCAATCTGTACGATACAGAGTAGAATGATAGTGATTTGAGCCTGTCCACATTGGACAGGTACTGGAGGCCATGGATTCTCTTTGTGAGGTATTTTTGTGGCTTTTCCAGTTGGTGCAGGTGTTTGAAGAGGTACATACCAAACGAGGCATTATACTCGATTATTGGCCTAATGAGGGAGGAGTACAGAGAGGTAATAACCTCCTTTTTTCTGGATGCAATTTCTTTACTTATGAGATGAACCAATTAAAAGGCTTTTCTGACCACTGCCGCTACATGATGGTTGAATGAGAGATCGTTGTCAACCTGAGTACCCAGGTATCTCTCCACAGGTTGTGTGCTAGGGGGTTGTCTTTGATGTGGTCATCAGTAGGGGCCATGTTTTTGCAGAATGGTATGAGAATACATTTTTTTGCATTTAACTTAAGGCCATGATTTTAGCACCAGTCATTTGTTGCTGTGAGATCCTCTTGTAGTATGTTAACATCATTTGGGGCATCAATGACACCACCCAACTTACAGTAGTCTGCAAACTTGGTCAGCCACAGGCCTTTTGTCTTTGCCTGAACCTCTGAAAAATAGATGCCAAACAGTAGGGTCCCAGGACAGATCCCTAGGGAACACCACTAGTGACATGTTTGTTGGAGGTGGAGGCACCTATTTTGACCTTGTGTGTCCTATCAGGGAGCCAGCTGACCACCCACCTGATCAGGCAGGGATTTACAGCAAGCTGTGTTAACTTTTCGATGATGCATGAGTGGGGGATTGTGTCAAAGGCCTTGGCCAAGTCAAGCTAAGCTGTATGTACTGACTTTCCCTCATCCACGGTCTTGGTGACACACTCAAAGAAGTCAACTAGGTTAACAGGCAAGATCTGCCCTTGACAACTCCAAACTGGGTGCGGTCAAGTGCTTGAAGATTGCCTATGTCCTTGTTTATGAGATCCATAATAATACACTCCATGGCTTTACAGATTAGGCTTGTCAAGTTAATGGGACGATAGTTTCCAGGGTTAGTACTGGCATCATCTCTGAGCAAAGGGATGACAAAGGCAGTTCTACACTCTGCTGGAATGAAGCCTGTACTTAGGCTGTGGTTGAACAGGAAGCTCAATGGTGAAGCTAGTTTTTGCTGAAGATGGTGCAGAATACAGCCTGGGATACTATCAGGTCCCTTGGAAGCTGTGTTCTTTTCCTTGGATAGGGCCTTTAACACGATCTATGGAGCTGTGGGACAAGTGCTGGTGATGTCGAATGGGCCTTTGGGGGGGGGGGGCAGGGGGTGAAGTTTACGCTGAATCTATCTGCTAGCAGGTTGGCTAAGTCAGTCATTGTCCAGCATACATTCTGTAGCTACCCCTTGATATTTTTGGGCAATAAATGAAACCTTGGCCATACACACCGTCTGATTACTGATTGTAAGGCAGCAGCCCCAACACAGACAACTGTGCTGTAGCCACATTCAGTTATGTACGTCCTTACACTGGTGGCAGTATGTAAACATTAAGATAAGCACGGTTTAATGGTTTATCAGGGATCTCCTTACATATCGCTTGTATTTGCCTAATACTAATTTATTGATAACAATGCATGAGTTTGTTAGTTAACAGTTCTTACGCCCATGACCGACAGAAAATCAGACCTTCCTACTGACTCTGCCCATGATGTAACTTTCCCGCTAGCCAAAGTATTAATGGGAGGCACCTGTTCTGATCCCCTACCTGAACCAAAGGAAATGATGGCAGGATCAGCTACAGGCTTTTTGAATAAACACTTAAATTTGTTTTCTACACGATACTCCATTATTTTTAATATTTCCTGTGACACAGAACTTAAATTCTTTTTCCAGGATGTTATGTTCAGCAGCTGTTCTGATATCCTTAAGCAAAGGATGAAACTTCATATGAGCTGTCTGATGACTGATCCTGTGTTAGCAGTATTACAGTAAAAAAACTGTGTAGAAGCTACTTTTAATAATGAGCTTACTGACAAGGGCTGTCTGCAAAGTTGGTAAGACGGTATTTAAAGGTTACATCAGGGACCTCTTCAAACATTTTCTACCTGCCTTAATATTTCCTTGAAAATGAAGCATGCGAGTTTGATAGCCAACACCTCCTATGCCCAAGCATAGTATATGTATGCACCTTTTAGTTGAGTCTCCCCAAAGATACAGCTCCCTTTGTCATTAGCATGATATACCATAGGCAGCCAATATTCTGATCCTTTAGCTGCTTTAAACGAAATGATAGAATGAACATAGCTACTAGATTTTTGTATAAATGTTTACATTTTTTTCCATCCCATAAAATAAGTTAAACTTCCTGAGTGCCAGAAAGAGTCAGAATCTAGTGAAGCATTTTTAAAATCATCCTCATGTACCTATATAAACAAAGGAATAATGCCTGACTAAGGCTCTTCAATCCCCCAGTGAAGAAAATATTTATGCAAACAGATGACATTTTTTTCTTCTTTCTTTTTCTGATATCAAGAAATGTAAGCATTACAGTGCAAGAAGAGAAGAAAAGCTAGACAAAAGCATTTTTAAGTTAATAGGCTGTAATCATGGGGTTATTGAGGTGGGGGGATGGGGGTGTTGACAGGATGATACTAGGCTATTGGCCTGAAGGCCCTTATAAGCCTAGCCAAGAATTTCACCCATGTTCCCACAAGGTCAGCACCTATTTTCCCTGTTCAGCGGGGACACAAGTAGGATCCTAGCGGTATATTTTCTGTTTCCCATCCAGTCGTCCAGGTTCCTCTTAAAAAGGGCTAGTGACGTACTCTGCTTGACATGGAGAGGAAGTCTTTTCCACAGATGGGGGAGTCGTTGGGACACAAATCCATCCTGCCAACAAGTTCTATTAATGTCACAGACCAGGTTGAGACCTTGCATGCGGGTTGTGCGAGTGGAGTTTGATTTATGGATATGCAGCAACTCCATCAAGGCTAAGTCTGAGACGACCTTGTATGCCAGACACTGGTCACATCTGAGCAGTCTGTATGAGACTGAGTAGAGGGACAGGGCTTTTAGTGTTTGAGACCCTGTATTTTCCTGGTCAGGAACTTCTGTGGTCTCTCCAACTGCTGCATGTGCTTGGCAAGGCACATGACGAAAGGAGCACTGTACTTGAAAATGGGTCTGATAAGGGAAGAGTACAGGGATACTATGACCTCCTTGTTCCTGGATGAAATACCCTTACTTATGAGAAGGGCCATGTAGAAAGCCTTCCATACAATGGAGGCAACATAGTGGTCAAAAGTGAGGTTGCCATTAACCTGGGTGCTCAAGTCCTTCATGACGGATTGCATGCTTAGTACGTTATTAATGTGATAATTAGTGGGGACACCATTTTCCTCAAAGGAGATAATGATGCATTTCTTGGCATTCAGTTTGAGGCCATGCTTCTGGCACTAGTCATTAGTTTGGTAAAGGCCCTCTTGGAGGATGTTGACATCACTAGGGAAATTTATGACAGTGCCCAGCTTGCAGTCATCTGCAAACTTATACCAAGTAACAAGCCAACAAGGTGGATAATTCCCAATAGGGTCCAGACAAGCTGTAGTAGTATAAATGACACTTCAATTCAAAAACAAAAAAATGGTTAAGCCCTTTCGTTCCCAAAAGAAACTTCTTCAGAATTATTTTACATAATAAAACCATCAATTAAATAACATTTAAAGTCCTCCTGTGACTTGCTCACTCAATGTTTCCTTAAAGAAACAGTAACATTTCACTAAATAAATCATAAAAATCATTGCTTTTTTCTTTAAAACAGGCATAACAGATATATGTTTATTAATACCAGGCAAAGTTGTTGCACCCAGCCTTAGTTGCCATTTGAGTTCACATTCCTCTACCCTATTCTCCCAAAAGCCTCCCTTGTCATTCCTTTTAACTTTTTCCAGAATGCCAAATACGAATTTTGAATCGTATATATAAAGCATTGTTCTCATCTTTGTTTTTAATGGTATACAACTGCTCGTACATTTGTTTATGTAAACGCCTAACAGTTTTCCCAATATAAAAATCATTACATTTGGAACAAGCTGCAATGCATGCACGACCAGAACTGCCACAATTTCCTCTGTCCAAACTAATACGCTTTTCCAGATTACCTACAGAGACTGCTTTGTTTTGTAAATTATAACTACAATAATTACATCGCCCACATTTTTAGTTCAATTAATCATTTTACTACTCACATTTGTGGGATGTTCAAAACAGGTTTTCAAATTCCGCCCTGTTTTGTAAACAAAAGTAGGATTTTGACCTAGAATGTCAAGTGTCTCAGCACTACTTCCAAACATTACCCAATTTTTTTGTTATAATGTCTCTCAAAGTAGTGGAATCCCCACTGTATTGTAAAAAACATAGAATTTGGAAATCAATTGCCAACAGGAGTAGTTTTAACTGTAATTTATTCATTAGTACCCAGCAAAGGGGTGTACTTGTTACCCCATTCACTCAAAATATTTTTTCCAATATCAAATACCAAACTCTCTGAATATCCCCTTTCTTTGAACACTGTAATCAGATTTCCTAACTCTGTTTTGAATAAGGAAATATCTGAACACATTCTTGGTGCACATACAATCTGCCCCTTCACTATGTTCTTTTTAGTGCAGAAAGGGTGCTGACTTCCGTAGTTCAGGTAACTATTAGAAAATGTTTTTCTGTATAATTTGGAACCAAACTTTTGTTCTACCTGGTGTTTGAATATAGTTACATCTAGATAGTTTGCACAATCATCTATAAGGTCACAGGTAAACTTCAGAAAAAGTACAGTTTTGTACCTACCATAAATGTAGATGTTCAAGTGCCAATACAGCTGCAGTCATAACAGATGGGTTCTCCTGCCGTCAGGCGGTTCCTCGGTCGGCCGAATTCCAAAGTCTAGGTCCAGCGTCGGTTGTCGTCGCTTCTTCCCTGATGTCAGTGCGACAGGGGTATAAAGGAACTAGCCGACGCCATTTTCTTCAGTTTTTCTTGCCCCAGATGTCAGGTGCCCCCAGAAGGAAGGCAATACATAAATTTGTGTAGTAATGCAGTGCAATATAATCAAAATACAGTAGTTGCAAGCAAATACATCATAAATGAATACCCCAATCAGGTTGTATGAGGATGTGTTAGCCTATAGGCCTGTCCCAAGAGGGGAAGGAGGGAGGGAAACCTGGACTGCAGCTGTATTAGCACTCGAACATCTACATTTATGGTAGGTACAAAACTGTACTATGTTCATCGTGCATACAGCTGCAGTCATAACAGATGGGTAGAATCCCAAAGCTAAGAAAGGGGTGGTAGGCACTAGTTGGAACTAGGAGGAGCCAAAATGTCCTGCAAGACTGCAGTGGCAAAGCCTGCTCTAGATTTGGAGTATAATGGTAGGTTGTAGTGCTTGGAGAAGGTATGCAAAGAACTCCAAGTGGCTGCTTCCAAAATATCCTTGGTAGGAACACCTCTGAGGAAGGCTGTGGCCCTGGTGGAATGAGTTCTAATTCCTGTAGGTACAGTTTTGCCATGAACGGAAAAGCAAAAGCGTATGCAGTGGGCTATCCATTTTGAGATTGTCTGTTTGGAAATTGGCTTTCCTTGAGCTCCTACCGCATAGGCCACAAAGAGCTGTTCTGATTTTCTGAAAGGCTTTGTTCTGTCCAAATAATAACACAGTTGTCTGTGGATGTCCAAGGAATGTAGTAATCTCTCCCCTTTGTTTTGAGGATTAGGATAAAAAGTAGGTAAATGTATGGCCTGATTTAAAGCTACCTTGGATACCACTTTAGGCATAAAGGACGGGTTGGTTCGTAAGGAAACTCTGTCCTGATGGAAGATGATAAAAGGCTGGACAGCCATGAGAGCCTGTAGTTCTGAAACTCTACGAGCTAAGGTGATAGCCAGAAGGAAAGCTGTTTTCCAGGACAAATATTGCAAATCTGATGAGGCAGCTGGCTCAAAGGGAGGCAAGGTCAGTTTTTCCAGAATGAAATTAAGATCCCAAGCAGGTATTGGTTGTTTCCTTGGAGGTCTTAAATTCTTAGCCCCTCAGAGGAACTGTCTTAAGAGAGGGTGAGAGAATAAAGGTGGATCAGTGTTGTATTCTGCAGAAATGGCTGAGGCATGGATTTTGATGGAGGAGAAAGAAAGTCCACTGCTTAGCAGTTCAGCCAAATATTGTAGTATTTGAGGTAAATTCAGTTTTCCAGGATCCTGGCCCTTTTTCTCATTCCAGACACAAAAACGTTTCCATTTTGCGGAGTAAGCTTTTCTAGTTGATGGCCTTCTGGCCTCCAAAATGACATCCTGCACCTCCTTGGAGAGTAGGGCCTGCTGTGATGCTAAGGAATCTTCCATGCGGCTAGACTGAGTGTTTTTAGCTGGCTGTGAAGAGTTTTGAAACTGTGCTGAGTCAGAAGAAGAGGTATTAGAGGCAGGGTCCATGGTGGGGAATGCGTCAGGCTCATCACGAGTGGGTACCAGTATTGCCTTGACCAGTCCGGAGCAATGAGGATCATCTTTGGTCTGTCTGCTCTGGTCTTCAATAGAACTTTGGGCAGCAAAGGAAGAGGTGGGAAGGCATAAACTGTCATTGATGTCCAACTGAAAGAGAGAGCGTCCACTCTCCAGGCCTTTGGATGGAAGATCCTTGAGCAGAATTTTGTCAATTGATGATTTTTGTGGAAGGCAAAGAGATCTATGTCTGGCCTTCCCCATTCTTGGATTATTTCTGTAAAAACTTTTGGATGCAATTTCCATTCGTGTGGATCTGTCATATTCCTGCTTAGGTTGTCTGCCAGCGTGTTTTCCTTGCCTGGCAAGTACTGTGCTTGTAGTTCCATTTGTAAGTCCATGGCCATGTTCCAAAGTGACATGGCCAGTCTGCATAGGGGGTAAGAATGTGTTCCTCCCTGCTTATGTACCACACAACTGTGGTGTTGTCCGTTCTTATCAATAGTTGACCTGGTTGTAGAAGGTCCTTGAAAACTATAATAGCATTTATTACTGCTAGCATTTCTTTTTGATTGATGTGAAGGGCTTTTCTTTTTGGGACCATTTGCCCTGAATGCACCGATCTGTCATGTGCGCTTCCCAGGCGTAGTCCGAGGCATCTGTTGTGATGACTTGATTTGCTTGAGGCTTGCTGAATGGAAGACCTGTGTTTGTTTGACATGCTTGAGCCCACCACAGAAATTCCTTTTGCAGACATGGAATTAGTGGTATTATTGTTTCCAAACTGTGGCTGTGTTGAGACCATATGTTTTTCAGGTACCATTGTAGTTTCCTCATATGCAGCTTTGCACATGGGATTAGTAAGATGCAAGATGCCATGAATCCCAGAGCCTGCAGGATTTTCCTTGCAGTCAGCCTGGTGCAATTTGCTAGTGTTCTGAAGTACTGAATTAGCTGCCCTGCTTCTCTGGCGTGAGGTAGGCCATCTGGGTGTTTGTGTCCAAATTGGCACCCAGGAAAATTATCTTCCGAGAGGGTATTAGCCTTGATTTCTTTTTGTTGACTGTGTATCCCAGAGAGTTCAATAACATTATTACATAAGCCAGATGTTTCAGAAGAATGTGCTTGCTGTCCGCTTGGATCAGGCAGTCATCCAAATAGGGGTATATTTGTATCCCTTGAAGTCTGCAGTAGGCAATTACTGATGCCAGGCATTTCGTGAATACTCTGGGCGCAGTAGATAAGCCAAAGGGCAATGCAGAGAATTGATAATGGGTTGAACCTGCAAGAAATCTGAAGTACCTTCTGCAATTTTGTCTGATTGGGACATGCAGGTATGCCTCCTTGAGGTCCAATGTTACCAGCCAAGACTCCTTGCCCAGCATGGGAAGAAGTTGCTGTAAAGTGAGCATCTTGAATTTTGGTACGAGTAGAAATGTGTTTAGGATGGATAGATCCAAAATAGGTCTCCAATCTTTTCCCTTCCTTGGCACCAGAAATAGCCTGGAATAAAAACCTTGACCTTGTTCGTGCGTAGGTACCTCTTGAATAGCTTTCATGTTTATGAGATCTGTAATTTGCCTTTGTGCCTCTGCCCTTTGATTGTGTGGCAGGTTTGGCATGCCTCTCATTTTTGGAAGGGTGTGAAAATGGAATTTGTAGCCTCTGTTTATAATGTCTAGGATCCATTTGTCCTATGTGACAATATGCCAATTTTTTTTAAAATAATGCCAGCTTTCCTCCTAAGGGGGCTGCCATTTGAGACCTGGTTGGCATGCAAAGGGGAAAGTCATTGGGTTTGCTTTCTGAAAGATTGCGAGTTGTCCTCACCACCTCTTTGTGTAGGAGCTTGCCATTGTCTGCCTCTAAATGATCCTTGGGATTGTCCTCTGCCCCTCGGGCGCCTGTATCTGCCTCTTTGGGGTCTATCTGTGGCAGGAAAAGACCAGTTTTTGGAAGGCCAATTTCTACTAAAACATGGGGGTTGAACCTGTAGAAATTCTTTCACAGTTTGCATTCATTTAGCCTTTTCCTCCATTTTCCTTAATACCTCCTCAGCATTAGCACCAAATAGTACATCCTTTTGAAGCGGGGCGTCTAGTAATTTAGCTTTGACATGATCAGGCAAGGCTTGTTCTTTGAGCCAGGCATGCCTACGTATGACTGATCCTGTAACAGCAGCTCTACATGAGGCCTCTAGAGCATCAAAACCACATCGTAAGGTATGTTTATCCACTTGTTCTGCACTATGCATCAAATCCTGCAACTTCTTCAAGTCTGGTTGTTCAGGTTGTGACATTTTACTTTTCAATTGTGATAACAAAAACTGTTGGTATTTTAGCATATGAAACTGACAGTTTAAGGCCCTCACGGATAAGGTAGCCGAGGTATATACCTTTTTTCCCCACCTTTCTAAGGATCTGGAATCTCTCTCGGAAGGCAATGGATTTTTAGCAATGGAGGCCTTAACTCCCTTGGGGCCCTGTGAGATGGTTTCTGGGTCAGCAGCATGGCTTTTGTATAGAAATTGGTGAGAGTCAGGGACCCTGTAGTACCTGTCAGGCTTAACTGGAGCTGGAGGTAGAGAGTCCGGGTTAAGGCAGGCCTCTGAGTAAACATCATCTAGGATGTCCAAGACAGGAGGTATAGCCAGAGGCCTGTGCTGAGGAAGCAAGAGAAATTCCGAGCCTTTTCTTGGAATCTGAATAATGCTGGCCTTCCCAGTGGAAGTGTTCCCCTTAAGGTATGTAAAGTTTCCCCAAATGAGTAATCCTCAGGGGGGGGATACAGAAGGGATGGACTCCTCCGCATCAGAGTCTTCAAAAGGGGAGTAAGAAAGATCCTGATCATCAGAGTGCTCTGAAATAATGGAGCCCTGATCAGAGGAGGGGGAGGGCTGAGAACCTCTGATAAGAGTAATTAAATCCTCAGCCATTTTAAGCATCTGTTTCTTAGGCATGGGGCCTGGAGATGGGCCCTGTGTAGCTGGTCTCAGAGTGCATGGTTGCTTTAGACTTTGTGAAAGCCTTGATGGAGAAAGAAGAGGAAGGTCTGAAGACACCTTGAGTGGAGGTAGACCTGTCCACATTCTGAGTTTCAACGCCAAGAGTGGCTTCGGTATCTGTAGTCGGGGTGTGGGCCGAGGAGCCTGCGACCTCGGGTACAGGAGACACCGTCAAAGAAATGTCGTCAGTGGTCAGGGGTTGCGTAGGCGCCTTGCTGAGAACCGGACCACGTGTAGTCGGCTTTGGCGTGGTGTCGGTAGAGGCCGCGGGCCTCGTGTGTCGGTCCTTGTCTTTGCGTTTTTTAGACAAAACCGGAGTCGGAGTAGACGACATAGTATAGTTAAATGCTTTCCCAAAATAATGCTGTGCGAACTCCACCCGACGCTTAATAGTGTGTTTGTTAAATGTAGCACAAAAGCGACAGACCGAGACGTCGTGGTCTGGGCCTAAACAAGGTATACAGAGGGAATGGAAATCCTTATGCGGTATTTGCTTCCCACAAGAAATACAATTATTAACTTTGTCTGACATCGGTCTGAGGCAAGAAAAGTTTCAACGGGTACTTAGCTTTTAAGAAGACTTCGGTTTCCAAATTTTCGTAATCTCAGGAGCTGGCCGACCGGCACTTGCGAACTGCTTCTGCTTCGGGCACCGCGCGGCAAGAAAGACTGACGAAAATGGCGTCGGCTGGTTCTTTTATACCCCTGTCGCACTGACGTCAGGGAAGAAGTGACGACAACCGACACTGGACCTAGACTTTGGAATTCGGCCGACCGAGGAACCGCCTGACGGCAGGAGAACCCATCTGTTATGACTGCAGCTGTATGCACGATGAACATCAGTTTGTCATCCAAAAATCTCAAACAAATCTGTACTGATCAAAGCCCAAAGTGAATACATGCTGTTTCTCCCATGCATATATTTACTAGGCTAGCATAGGTTGGGGCACAATTCGTCCCCATGGCCACCCGTTAACTTGTCTGAAAAATTCACTCCCAAAACACACATATAGTTTCTCTTTAAAACAAGTTCCATAACATCCATCACAAAGTTAAGTAGTGCACTATTTAAGCTAGAAGTTTCCAAAACTGCATCTCGGAACAGTTTCAGTCTGGCATCATGTGGAGTGAAAGTGAAAATGTCCACCACGTCTATTGTTGAAAAGCTTGTTTCATCTGAGTAATACTCCTGTTTTATTTTTCTCAAAAAATCCCAGGAGTCTTTTAAAATAGGTTTCATTGTGTTTTGTATCAACCTGTCCACAAAAGTACAGTTGTGTACACTTAACCATAAATGTAGATGTTCGAGTGTATTCACTGTTGCAGTCATTACATTTGGGTAATTTGCTGGCAGGTTGCCCTCAGTCAGCCTGAATAACAAAGTCTTGGGTCCTGCATCGGTTGCTATCTCCTCTTCCATGACGTCAGGTTGTCAGGGGTATAAAACATGCAGCCGACCCCATTTTAATCAGTTTTTCTTGCCCCAGATGTCAGGTGCCCCCAAAATGGGGAGCAAAAATATATAAATAAACTGTAAATATATAAATGCACCTTAGAAACATAAAATTTACCTTCAACTAAAAGCAAATACACCACAAAGGCTTTTGAGTATAGTGAAGGAAAGAAAAGGTATAGACTGGGGGATGGCGGGTGGGTAACCCGGACTGCAACAGTGAATACACTCTAACATCTACATTTATGGTAAGTGTACACGACTGTACTATGTTCTTCGTGTTTCACTGTTGCAGTCATTACATTTGGGTAGAATCCCAAATCTATGGATGGGAGGATGGAACTAAACAGCATTAGGAGCAGTTATAAGGCCCTGCAGGACTGCAGTGGCAAAGCCTGCCCTGGATTTAGAGAAGAGAGGGAAATGATAATGCTTCGTGAACGTATGAACAGACCTCCAAGTAGCAGCTTCTAGAATGTCTTTGGTTGGGACCCTTCTGAGAAAAGCGGCTGAAGTAAAGGCAGCCCTGGTGGAATGGGATCTGATCCCCTTGGGCACAGGTTTACCATGGTGCAAATAGCAGAAACGAATGCAGAGGCTTATCCATTTAGAAATAGTCTGCTTTGATATAGCCTTCCCCTCTGATTCTGCAGCAAATGCTACAAGTAGTTGCTCAGACTTCTTAGAGATTTTGTCTTGTTTAAGTAGACTCTTAGTTGTCTGTGTACATCCAATGAAAGCAGAATCCGCTCCCCCTTGTTCCGCGGATTTGGGAAAAATGTCAGGTGAATGGTCTGGTTAAGAGCCACACTGGATACCACCTTAGGCATAAAAGAAGGATTGGTCCTGAGGGCCACCCTGTCCGGGTAAAATATGATGAAAGGCTCCAGTGCCATGAGAGCCTGTAGTTCTGAAACCCTTCTAGCTGAATTGACTGCCAAAAGAAAAGCGGCCTTCCAAGATAGAAATTTTATATCCGCAGTAGCTGCTGGTTCAAAAGGAGACAGGGTGAGTTTTTCCAGCACAAAATTGAGGTCCCATTCAGGAGTTGTTCTCCTATGAGGCCTTACATTTTTGGCCCCTCTGAGATACTGTTTTAGCAGTGGATGAGAAAAGAGGGGAGGCTCTGTGTTGTACTGCGCCGAGATGGTGGAGGCATGGATTTTTATTGAAGAAAAAGATAGGCCCTTGTCAAGCATCTCAGTTAAAAATTGTAAAATCTGAGGAATACTGGGCTTTTTGCTGTGTCTATTCTTTGTGCTTGGTTCCAAGCACAGTATCTCTTCCATTTATCAGCAGAAGATTTTCTAGTACTAGGCCTTCTGGCTTCCAAAATGACATCCATCACAGGTTTACTGAGAGATGTGGTTTGAATAATTAGTTGATTAGCCATGCTGCAAGATTCAGAGTTTGGAGCAGAGTGTGCAGAATTTGATAGTTCTGCCGAGACAGTAGATGAGGTGTTTGAGGCAAGTACCACGGAGGAAGGTGTGACATATTCCTTAGAAGCGGGTACCAGTGTTGGCGAGGCTAGTCCGGAGCAATTAGGATCATTTTTGTTTTTTCCTATCTGACTTTTAGTAAGACCTTGGAGAATAGAGGCAGAGGGGGAAAAGCACAGACTGATAGATTTTTCCAGCTGAAGGATAGAGCATCCACTTTCCATGCTTTTTTGTGATGAGTTCTTGTGCAGAATTTGTCCAACTGATAATTTTGGGGAGAGGCAAATAGATCTATGTCTGGGCTCCCCCATTTCTGTGTTAACATGCTGAAGATTTGTGGATCCAGTTTCCATTGGTGCGGGTCCATAAGATTTCTGCTTAGGTTGTCTGCCAGAGTATTTTGCTTTCCTGGCAGGAACTGAGCTTGAAGATGTATTTGGTAAGTCAAGGCCGTGTTCCACAAGGCCATGGCTAGTCTGCAAAGGGGGTAGGAATGGGTACCCCCCTGCTTGTTTATGTACCACATAACTGTGGTGTTGTCAGTCTGTATCAGTAGTTGTCCTGGATGAAGGAAGTCCTTGAAGGCTGTCAGAGCATTCTGAACAGCTAGCGTTTCTTTCTGGTTGATATGCAGATGCATTTGGTTTGGGCTCCATTTGCCCTGAATGCATTTCCCTGCCAGGTGGGCCCCCCAAGCATAGTCTGATGCGTCTGTAGTTAGGGTTTGTTTGGCAGGGGGTAGAGTGAATGACAGTCCCTTGTTTTGGTGACATGTCTCTGCCCACCAAAGAAACTCCTGTTGTAGGCAGGGAATGAGAGGAATCATTGTTTCCAGGCTGTGACAATGTTGACTCCATAAACATTTTAGGTACCACTGAAGTTTCCTCATATGCAGTCTCGCATATGGAATTAGTAGAATGCAGGATGTCATGAACCCCAAAGCCCACAGAATTTGTCTTGCAGATAACTGGGTTTTTCTTGCCATTTGTTTGAAGTATGTTGTCAATTGCACCCAGCAATTTAATTATTTGTGAGGGTACCAGTTGTGATTTCTTTTCGTTTATGGTGTACCCTAGGCATGCTAGAAGCCTTTTTACAAATGCCAGATGTTGAAGAAGAGTGTCCTTGTCCTCTGCCTGAATGAGACAATCGTCCAGATAAGGATACATTTGAATGTTTCTTTGTCTGCAGAATGCAATTACTGGTGCCAGGCACTTTGTAAAGACCCTGGGCACAGTAGATAAGCCAAAGGGCAGTGCAGAGAATTGGTAATGCAAAAAACCTGCTTTGAAGCGGAGGTATCTTCTGCAAGATTCCCTTATTGGGATATGCAGGTATGCTTCTTTTAAGTCTAGAGTTACTAACCAAGCATTCTTGCCTAGCATAGGCAGTAGCTGTTGTAAAGTCAGCATTCTGAATTTTAGAATGTCCAGGAACGTATTCAGAATCGATAAGTCCAGTATTGGACGCCATGAATAGTCTTGTCTGGGTACCAGGAAAAGTCTTGAATAAAATCCTTGTCCTTTTCCCTTTTCTGGTACCGGATGTATAGCCCCCATTATCCATGAGGAACATGACTTGTTTCTGGGCCTCTGCCCTCAGGTTTTGTGGCAGATCCGGCCATCCGTTTGGAATTGGTAAAGTGTGGAAATTAAATCTGTACCCCTGGGATACTATATTTAATACACACTTGTCCTGGGTAATTAACTGCCAATTTTGAGCATGAAGTGCTAGTTTTCCCCCCAAGGGGGCTGCCAAAAGATAAGTGCTTGGAGATGGTATAGGAACATCATTGAGACTGCTTACTGTAGGGTTGTGCTTTGTTACCTCCAGATTTGGAGGTGGAGGCATCCCATTGCTTTGACCTGCAAGATCTCTGTGATTGATATCTGGAGCCTTTTGAGCACCTGGGTTTGCCCTGAATGGCGCTGTTGGACACAGGAAAGGAACAATTTTTAGTAGACCAGTGCCTACTGAACCTGGGTGGCTGCACTTGCAAGAAATATTTTACAGTTTGCATAGATTTAGCTTTGTCTTCCATTTTCTTTAAAACCTCTTCTGCCTTATTACCAAACAGGAGTATCATGCTACAACGGGGCATCCAACAATTTAGCTTTAACATGATCAGGCAGATTTTGCTCCTTAAGCCAGGCATGCCTTCTTATCACAGATCCAGTAACGGCAGCCCTACAAGAGGCCTCCAAGGAATCAAAACCACACTGCAAAGTATGCTCTCCAACCTGTTCTGCTGAATGCAATAAATCCTGTAACTCTATTTTCCATACAATCAGAAATCAACATAATTGTCTGTTTCAGTAAGCCCATAACATGCTGTTGATATTTAAGCACATGAAACTGGCAGTTTAAAGCCCCGATTGCCAAGGTTGCAGACGTATAAACCTTCTTACCCCATCTATCCAGCGCCCTGGAATCTCTAACAGAAGGGGTAGGATTTTTGGCTGTAGAAGCCTTAACACCCTTGGGACCCTGAGAAATAGTCTCAGGATCAGATCAGCAGCAGGATTTTTGAAAAGAAATTTGTGGGAGTCAGGAACCCTGTAATATCTGTCTGGCTTACTAGGAGCCAGAGGCAGGGAATCAGGAGCCATGCTTGATTCCGAGAACATATCATCAACAATGTCTAATACAGGAGGGTATTGCCAAAGGCCTATGCTGAGGAAGGAAATCCCTAAACCTCTTCTTTGATTCAGAGAAATCCTGACTCTCCCAGTGAAAATGTTCCCTTAAAGTATGCAAAGTCTCTCTAAAAGAGCAACCCCCGGGAGGAGATGCAGATGGGATGGATTCCTCTGCATCAGAATCCTCATAAGGTGGAATAGAAAATTCCTGATCAGAAGAGGAATCAGAAGAAATGGAAACGGAAACCTGATCTGAAGATTCATAATCAGTGCCTTGCTTAGGCCTCTTAGCGGGAGGGGGGGGGGGGGTTATCCTGATCAAGGTAATTAAATCCTCAGCCATTTTGATCATTTGATTTTTAGGCATAGGGGCCTCAACACGTGGCTCATGCATCAGTTTTTTAGAAATAGAAGTTGTTTTTGACCTTGTTTTTGTTGCTGGCGTCGGTTTAATATAAAAATGTTGGGCCTGAAATCACCCTCAGAAGCCGGTGCCTGCTCAGCAGCTCCAGACCCATCCAAGGAACAGACATCCGCGGGTTCAATACTTTGCGAATCTCGTGGCATACCGGACTCCGAATGGGTCTCGGTAGAGGCCTGCGACCCAAAAGAAGCGGGTATCAGGGGCTGCAAAAGCTCCTCACTGAGTACCGGCGAACCGGAGACTGGCTTAGGAGAAGCTTAGTCTGTTTTGGACCTCGACGGTCTGTCTCTTTTTCCTTGCGTTTTTTGTGAACTCCGGTAGTTGGATTGCTAACTGACGACACTTCAGGGTAGTTAAATCTTGAACCAAAATATTTAGAAGCAAAAATATACTGACACTTAATAGTGCGTTGGTTAAATTTAGCACAAAACCGACAGCAAGGTACATTGTGATCAGGGCCTAGGCAAGGAATACAGTACAAATGAAAATCCTTATGAGGTATTTGTTTCCCACAAGTAATGCAATTATTAACATTTACTGACATCGGTAAGGAGCAAGAAAAAGTTTCTCCAATGGGGTACTTAGCTTTAGTTTGAAGACTTCGGTTCTGAAACTCGAAAACGAAAATTTCAGGAGTCAGCCGACTGGCACTTGCGAACTGCTTCTGATTCGGGGCACCGCGCGGCAAGAAAGACAGATTAAAATGGCGTCGGCTGCATGTTTTATACCCCTGATGACCTGACGTCATGGAAGAGGAGAAAGCAACCGACGCAGGACCCAAGACTTTGTTATTCAGGCCGACTGAGGGCAACTGCCAGCAGATTATCCAAATGTAATGCCGTGAAACATGAAGAACATCATGGCTAAAGGATATGTCACGCTATTCTTAGCTGAAACTATTAATCTGTAAGGGGGCTTGTCGATACTCTTATGGATTTTGGGTATTCCAAATACTGTAGGAATGACAGGATGTTTGTTAACCAAAACTTTGTGTGTTACTTCATTAATAGCCTCCTGGTACAAAGAATCTTCTAGAAATAATTGTACCTTCCTTTGTGCTATGTTAATTTGGTTTAAAGATACTACTGCATATTTATTGGTGTCATGCAGAGTTGACAGCATGTCATAATTGTATTCTTCACTGTTTACTATTACCATCCCACCCCTTTTGTCAGGCTTCATTAGTCACACTCTGATGTCTTAATTCTTTTAAAAATTCCATTTCTTCCTTGCTAAGATTATAAATTTTCTTTTTAGATGTTTCATAATACTGATAAGTATCTTGCATACACTTCTCATAGTTCCATGTAAGAGGGTGCATAGGTGGATTAAATATACTTTTCCATATTGTTGTTTTGTGTTAAGTTCAGTGGGTTATTGCTGTCTTTAAAATACATTTTAAGGTTTAATCTTCTTGTAAAAAGTTCCTCTCTAGCACCAACTAACCATATTAATCTTCATACCTTCTCGCAAGTAATCAAACAGCCCACCAGAATAGTCAAAAACAGTAAAAATGAAAGCCTATTAGACTGGATCTTACTAAATAAGAGACCCTGCTCCTACTTAGCCGGCACCCTTCCAGACGCTTTGAGTGACCATCACACTACTTTCTTACTTAAATACAACTCCCACCACCCCCAAACACCTGTACTTCAAACAATTAGATACAAAAAACATAAACCCCACTAACTTCAGACAAGAACTAAGGCTATACAATTGGTCTGCCCTTTATTACCTTCCCCTAAATGAAGCTATTGAGCACTTCAACTCCACCTTCTTAGATATATTAAACAAACATGCCCCTGCAAGAACTACTAGGGTTAAGTCAAAATCAGCCCCATGGTTATCCAGGGAAGCTAGGCAAAAAATGCATGAAAGAAATAGAGCCTGGGTAGCCTGGAGGTCCAATAAAAGCCCTATAACACAGCAAGCCTACCAACAAATTAGAAATCTAACCAAAAAACTAGTTATGCAAGACAAGAAAAACTACTTTGTTACCCATCAAAACCAACATATGAATAATCCTGAATCACATTTTCCCACTACCTTTTTGACCCTTGGGAAAGGGTCTAGTAGGAGTGAAAAAACACACTTTAATGGCAGACAAGGTCTTGCCCTCTTGTGAATGCCTGGTGAGCATTTCCTTCACTTTTGGACCAAAAAGGGAGGAGCCATCATAAGGGGGGGTTAATGAAGGAAGACTTGAAGGGTTCTATGAAACTGCAAAGGCGCATCCCGGCCTGCTTCCTAAGAGAAATACCTGAGCCTGCTGTCCTACTCATTCCATCTGCTGCATAAGAATGGAGTCTCATGGATGAGTTGACAAATGAATTCAAGGTGGCAAGCTGCACACTGATTTCCTCTCCCACTGCATCAGCTACGGCCCGCCCCTTGGAGGGAGTCTGATTATTCTTTAATCAGGTCCCTCTGCAGTCTGGTGAAGTCGGTGAGATAATTCAGAGACCGCAAAGCAAAGGTCGCTGATGAGAAGATGTGCTTCCCATACCTATCCATAATCTTCGAGTCCTTATTAGGAGGATGGACAGAGGAACTCATTTCAGAGAGTTCCTTCCAAGTGGTCACCACCATGACCATGACATCAACCCCTACACCCCCTGTTAGAAAACTTTTTCTTTTGGGGCAGTAATGGACTTATTTGGCCTCCTAGGAGTAGGGCCTATGGTGTCTGGGGTCTTCCACGCCTTTCTCAAGATTAATTCCACAAGCTTATCGAAAGGGGGAGTCACCCAAGAAGTTGATGGGCAAGATGCAAAGACCTTCAGGAAGACAGACTCCTCAGCCAAAGGGGTGGAGGACTGTCAATCACCTCTCTGTTTTATAATTTCTAGGAGGTCTCCAAAGGAGACATCTTCAGAGGTGATCATGGCGACCCTTCTGTTTCATCGAGGTCAGTGCTAGATGTGATAGACTCTTCCGGGGAGTCAAGATGCTTCCTACTGCATGTCCTCTTCTGAGGGACCTCTTCAGTGGGATACTGTGGAGAAGTTTCAAAAGAGGGGGCAGTACCCTCAGGTATATTCTGAGGCCTAACGTCTCTGTGGACCTGTGGAGAGGGCATGTGAGAAGACAGGCACCCCTACTGAAGAGGAAGGAAGAACCAAAATAGATAGTGTCTTAGCCTGTGAAGTACTCAACGCCCTCCCTGCACCGAAGAGCTCCCAAGATCTGAAAAACAAGTTGCCAGAGTTGAAGGACTCTCCGGAGCAGAAGAGAGCAGCTCTGAAGCAGAGGTAGTAGCTGAACTCACCTGTACTGATGCCCCCCCACATCTCTGCATACCCAACAGGGGAGTGTTGCTCCTAGAGGTCTCCGAAGACATAAAGACACTCGGGGCAGATACTGGATCCAAGGAAGGTATGGGTCCTGGACCCAACACCAACACAACCTGGACATTGGAATCTTCCGGCTCTGAAGCAGGAGGACAGATCGTAGGAGGAACTGTAACAGAAGAGAGGGCTTGAGTCAGACCAGATTCCTTTGGTCTCGGATCCAATAGTAGTTTGGCCAAAGCAGGTGTTTTCAAAAGTCTCTCTATGACCCTATCCACATCTTCATCAGATAAACTCCTGGTAGACCTAGTGGACAGGGTAGGTGACCTTGATGTAGCTAGTAGTGGAGAATGGAGCCGAGAAGAAACCTTTTCAATAGAAGGAGATCGGCTCCTATGTCTATGTTCAGCTGTAGCAGCCAGTGGCAATGAAATTCCCTGCTCCGAGGGAGTTTTGGAACCAGGAGATGTCTGCTCCGATAGAGCCTTCGGATCCGTTAACTTTGGAGCCTATTGCTTTGGCTCCGACAAGGATCTTGGCCCCGATGAAGGTCTTCTGGTAGGTTTATTGGAAGATTCAAGAGATATAGCCTCAGAGAAAGATGACTTCGACAGGCCTTTCAAAATGAGTTTATTTTTACATTCCATTAATGTCCGCTGGCTGAAACTGTGGCAAACTGAACAAGACTCTTGCAGATGAAGAGGCCCCAAACAATACACAGACAAGGTGTGTGAATCACTAAGAGGTATCTTCTTACTGCATTTTTCACATTTTTTGAAGCCCAAGGGCTTACTTTCCTGTTTCTGTGACATGACTATGGAAGAAAGAGGGAAAGACAAAAAAAAAAAAAAAATACAGTCACTTCCAAATGTAGAGCAAGTCCTCTAACTTAAACAGACTTCACACACACACACACACACACACACACACACACACACACACACACACACACACACACACACACACACACACACACAAAATTATAACTCTAACTTTTGGGTAAATATATAGAAATATACTAATACTACTATTTTTTTTGGTAAGAAAGTTGAAAGCAAAAGTTAGAAGATAAGGAACATCCTCTAACTAAAAACAGATGCTCCTAGACACTCTCTAACTAAAACGGATATCAAATAAGGGAAAGAGCTGGGCAAAGAAGTAAAACAGAAAACTAATCTAAATAGTTATAGAAGAAAAAGATAATGTTCTACTAAATAATGTAATCAAAAAACTAAGTACTTAATCCAAAGCTATAGCTGTTGAACATCTTCACTGCATGGCAAACGAGATCTGAGGTAACTATGGGGTTGCATTATGGGTAAATAATGAGGCCCATGAGCTTTGCTGAAGACCTCGAGCTGGAGAAATGTCTGAGATGGATCCAACCCAGAACTGAGAATAAAGGCGAGACTGACAACATCATATCTTGTTAGACTTTCTGCACTAAATCCTTCACTTCACAAGTATTCCCTAACTTCTTCTATTTTTTTTTAACTTCTACTTCACTAATCTTCTGTTCTACATTCCCTCTTTGTGAACTTATTTATTATTGTGAATTTTTCCATATCTGGATGCCATTGCCTGCATTTTTCTTCGAATATCCCTGGGGCTGCTTTTTTGTGTAGATTAATTTAGCTTTCCCCTTTGCATAAATATTGCACCATATGAGATCTCTCTCTCTCTTTCCCATGTCCATATTTATTTTTTATACCTTTCCTTCCAAAATGGCTTAGCCTATGGGCAACCAGAGTGACTGAGTGGGAGAGCACTACAGCTTTGGAAAGCTGGTTATCTGCTGCATTTTTGGCAAGATAAAATCCATAGGCTGCTGCAGCAGTGGGAATGATGAACATCAACTATTTGATTAATATAAATCTTATATGCAATATAAACATTAGACTCAACTATTACTTAAAAATGAAAGTTTATATTTAACTGAAGGGGAACTATACTGCATGCTGTTTACAAACTGCAGACTGTGTTATGCTACTTTCAATAGAGGCACTATGAAAAAAGGAGGGAAAAAAAGAAGTGAATGAATTATGAATGAAAAAAGGAACTAATGCATTGTGAGCTGGAAATCAAAAGGCAATACTTATAAAGTTAGTTCTGGTATTACACAAATAGGTCTAGACACAAATTTAATGAGAAATATTTTAACTGACAGAAGGCCAGTTAAAAAGACTTGCAAAAATAATGCACTAAAAGCAATGTTAGAGGGAATGTTTTTAAATGCAGGGAAATGCATGTATGGGGTACTTAAAACATGCACAGTGGAAGATGTGTTAAAACTACTGAAATCAGTTACTACCATGGAGATAATAAATACTTCATTTAATTTTGTATGCTGTTCAGATAAAGTTACTTTTGTTATCAGGCTTCAGAATACAAGATTCACAGTCTGCAATGTAACCTTTTCTCCAATGCTGTTAGAATACAATGTGCCTTATTTTTCACCAGTTGAGTCTGATTGCAAAGTGTGTGTGTGACTAGATAGTTAAGCTTGACCTTTTGAAAATAGCTACAGCTTTTGAAATAAATAATGAAAGTTGAAAGGGAAATGTTAAAATGTGCAATGGCTGTGGGAATGAACAGCCTGTACAAATTAATGTCCAAAAGAAAAGAATGCAGATTGTCTGGCTATCCAGCAAAACTAAACAGAGAGGGGGCTAACCTAAAATTCTGCAGGCAAGTGTAATAATCAGATCAGTGATTTACTAATAGTTGTTCTCCAGCACAAGAGAGAAAATGGAGTCTGATTAGAGAGGAATGAAGAAACTTCACAGGATTGGAGTCTGATTAGAGAGGAATAGAAGAAACTTTACATAGCTATTCAAACATTGTGTGATATCTATTGCCTTATGAAAATATGCATTTAGTTAACATGCTGTTTACTTCTTGGGTAGGGAGACGGAAAATTTGTGTTTTAATAAGAGCTCAAATTTAGATGAGACAATATTATACACAAATATAAATGTGACACAAACATGATAGAAACAGACTACAAAGGACCACTTTGTAAAAGAAAGGCAAAAAAAAATTAAGCACAATAAAATACAAGGTTTGCTGTGGCACAATTTGACTTATTGGTTTGGAATGTTAAAGGGCTGGTTGATTAAAAAGAAAAACAGGACAAGATACTAACAGTAATTAAAACACAGAATGTTATATGAAACATCTTAATCATAAAGAACATGACAGTTTTGTAAAGAAAAGTGGGAAGGTTTTCTTTGCTAGAACAGAAGGTGAGTGAAAGAAATGGGTCTTAATATTAATTAAGAGTGGTGTAGGAATAAAGAAAGAGGGAGAAATGAAGTACAGGCAGGGAAGATGTATAGTGTTGTGAGGTTGCAAGCATTACACTGTCTGCACTAAACATACCAACAAAAGCAGCTAGTCAAGACATAAGAAAATTATGGGAGAAGTAACAAACACCCTTTTGTCAAAGATTTATGGTAGCAGACTGGAACACTATAGGAAATATTAGGACATCTTTGAAAGGCCACAATATCACAGAAAAACAGCTGAGGGCAGATGCTTAGATAAATGCATGCATTTGGACTTAATGATGTAAGGAAAATAAGACAAAATTACATTTTCAGCAAAAATATTGTTCCTGGGCAAGATTAGACAGATGTTCTGAATAAGTCACGGCAACACTGCCACCAATGTACCACTCTTGTGGCATGGATGAATAAAGCCCCGACTTAAGCCCTTACAATCCATGTTCGAACAGAGGCTCCGGCTACTGACAGATTGGCATGAATGGATGGGTGTTTCCATTCAGAAAATGGAGGATAGTTAAATGGATGTCTTCTGTAACTACCCCTACTAGAAACTGGGGATGTCATGTGGTCAATAGGCAAGATCCAAACAGGGGGCAGGGTGGTGGACATGGCTAGGCTGCTACAAAACAGGGCGATATGCCACATATCCTCATTGCATGCCTGTCCCTCAGACGCAACCGTGATTCTATAAAGGTAGGGGGAAATGGGGTAGGTCAAAGAAAACCCCTGGCTGATGGAAGACAGCAAAGACCCCCAGGACACCCTTAGATTCCACATCCAAACTAGCCTGAACTGGAGAAAGTACAGGGTGTTTTTTGTAAAGGCTGGTAGAACCAGCAAGGGACATGCAGCACTGAGTGTAAGAGTGCCACAGGATGAAGGTGGCAGCCAACTCCCTCCCCCAAATATGATGCAGATACTTTTACCAAGTCTGTTTCAATGATTAGCCCACAAAATACAACCTCGGCACCAACAGCACAGAGGAAATATGCACTGCTGTCCTGGGAAGGGTCTTCAACTTCCACACCCAAATTAAACTGCACACAATTCACTTATAAAGTCATGCTACTCTTTCCATGAACCAATGTCTGGCAATGTCCCTCGTTCCATGGTAACTACCTCTCACATGTATTATTATTTACATGCACACAATATCCTGGGAAGGCTGTCAGAATTAACGGTCTCCTCTTTCAATAGCAATTTATCTGTTTTACAGGTAGTCAATCAAAGCAGTTTTTAAAGCTGTCCACAGTGCATAAATATACTTGCAATAAATGTAATAAAATGTCAGCCTCAAGAGTTTAAAGGCAAATAAACAGACTTTTACTTAAAGAAAACAATGCACAGAGTGAAATATATGTAGAATGGCGCACAAGGCAAATTAAAAGATAATAATAAACACAGACAGGATGCATGCATACAAACATAACTCCAGCTAAGTTTCCTATCTAACCACTACAAGTACAATTATACCTTAACATAAATATCGGGCAAGTCAGCAACTACTAATTTAACATTTCTTTTTCTTCTACCATAAGACACCATTACATAGCAAAAGTCTTTTGCCAGTTTTTACTGTCTTCCGACCTCACCATTGCTATGGAGACAGGTCATAAACCAGCTAGTTCCACACCTATCATAACAGTCAGTTTGTCAAAACACCTGTACATCTGTTTCTTCTTGATCTGAAGCCCAATGAGATCTTACAAATTTTCCAGTAGCCACTACATTCCAATGCTGACTGCGATGGTGGTGCTGCGGTAGTGTTGTCGCCTCACAGTAAGACGATGTCCGGTTCGATTCTCAGCCAGAGCATCTTCTGCGTGGAGACATGCATGAATTGGCATACCTTCGTTGAAGGATGTGCGTCAGGGCTGGCAACTCGGCATGTAAAAATCTACTGCCAATCATTAGCGTACCGGAGTTCCGCTGTGGCAACCCCTAACCGGGAAAAGCCGAAAGACGCAACATTACATTCCAATGCTGTTTTATCCATGATTATTATATATTAGAAGGTAACATCATGCATCAACTGAATTAGCAAATCTCTGTCCTTTACCATCTTTTTCAGACAAGTGTTTACTAAGAAATGCATACATTGCAGACAAACATGTCAAATGGAAGAGAAATAAAAAAGAATACATTGTGCTTCATTCAACCTGGGATAAGCACATTTCGTACGCATTCAATTCAGCCTGGCTCTGCCCCTAGCTTCACAGATGTTACATATGAAAAGCATACTGTAGCACTGTCTAAATCATTTGAACACATCCACTGATGGTGTTCAAGGTCATGTGCCTACACAAGTTAAGTTTTATAAGAAAAGAGATGTATACTTTGATAAACTTTAGGGTTTTATACTATTTCTTCTGAAAAGGAAGATGCTTAACGATTGGCTAGATCAAACTTTAACTGAAGTGTTTTAGATTTAAACCTAAGCAGTAAATAGCCTGCAAGGAACTTAGACACTTGTAAACTGTAAAACAGAAATATGGTTACAATGAAAGCAAGAGGTTTGTAATAACAGTTGGAGAACAGGTATATTCAGACCTTACAGAAGAGATTTGCAAAACAGAAAAAGAACAGGTATAATAGTACAGCAAGCTGATGAGCAATTGCGAGTAGCTGGAAAGTCTTCGCAAGAGTACTTAGAAAATACAAATGAACATACAGCAATGGGTTTAAAACTATTATTTTGACAATAACCATAGGGCAACCAAATTCTTGGCACAGTATATGAGCATACCTCTCAAATCTCTTACAGCAAGAAATCTAGACAAAGCCATCAATAATGGGGAGAAGGCCGAAAAATAGGGACACACTTTAAATAACGCTCTTACAAACTTAGAAAATTGATAGAACAACAGTTTTTTTATTAGCATGAACTTTCTCAGAAGGGTATAAAGTCTGAAACTCAAAAGTCTGTCATTTTTCTGACTTCAACCCTCAATGATTTGCCAGAAAACCACAATTTTATAAGAAACAGACAAAATATGAAGCAAAAATCTGGACATTCTGTGAAAATCTGTACAGTTGAGAGGTATGAGGCAACAAAAGGCTAAAAGGATGACAAAATCATGAAACATGAGAATAATAGGGTAAAAGTGAACCAGAAAAAAACAGACTATAATAGTAAATTATTACAGTACACTATATAGACAAGATGTAGATGTTGACAGCATGACACAATAAATAGCAACATATCTGAAGACAAAAGCAACTTCCACAGATAACAGAAGTAGACAGTGAGGTATTAACATAAAAAAGGAAACTAAAAATTAAAGACAGGAGAAATTAAAGTTATTTTGAGAAAACTAAAGAATCAGTCAGTCAGAGGCTTACTGTAGACTCGGCAATGAATACTGGAGACAGACTTTTAAGAAAAATACCAGGAAGACATCAGAGAAGAAAAGAGAATGTCAAGACAATATTCTTTTCTTACGATCATCCCAGTGGTGTACAGGGAGAAAATTCTATGACCCAGGCCACCTGAGTTACTTTACTGGCTCAAGTGAGTAATGGGCTTGACAAAGGAGGATGGGTGGCTCCTATCCTGGTAGAGAGAGTGGTGTGTCTCACCCCAATGTATCTGTCACACTGATATAGTGTTACATGGAGGACACAGATAACATCCAAAAACAACAGCTGAAGGGAAAAATGTGCACTGTATGGCTGCCCAAGCAGGTAATGGTAGCTCCCCGATTTGTATTGCGAGTGGGAGTGCAGTTAAGTCTATGTGGGTTAAGTAAAATATAAAGGATCTCATAGTCAGAAGACTGGCAAGAGCACAAAGACCTTCAAATGTCTGCTCATATGATGACCCCTAACCCAAAATGATGATGGTCCCCAATCGTCAGGGAATAAGGGTCAATGTGTAACAGAGGAGGCTGATGCAAGGTGGAATTAAAAGGATGAAGAAAAAGATATATGGCTGTACAGCTACACAATTTAACACCTACTTCACAGAAACTATTCTACATCTCTCTAATAACCAGCCCCCTACGGACACCTCAAAATCACCTACACCCCAACAGAACAAGTCCTGCTTCTCTCTTCAACCAGCCTCAATTAGTACTATTATAATCATCTTTAAGAAACTAAAGCCTACTTCTCTAGCTGCTGACCACTTACCACCAGAGTTCCTAAAACTATTTGCTGAAGTAATTGCATATCCGGTCTCCATTCTAATAAACAGATTTATTTCAGAACAATATGTTCCCACCATCTGTAAGACTTTACACATCACTCTACTTCACAAAGGTGGCAATTCTACTGAATTGTCTAACCACCACCTTATCACAATTCTATTTCCACTATCTAAAATACTGGAAAAAAAATTTTGATAAACAAATCATGGACCACCTAGATACAAACAAATCGTTAATCAAAACACAACAGGTCTTCCACCCACACCACAGCACCACCACTGCACTTTTGTCATTTACAAACACAGTTAACCACATGAATAATGGTAATCATGTTTCCTCCACCTTTTTAGACTATCAAAAGCTTCTGATATGGTGGAACATGAAAAACTCCTACATGCCCTCTCTGACATGGCCTTATCACATTCTACTCTTAACTGGTTCCAGAGCTACTTAACTGGAGGACAACAAGCAGTACCATTGGCACCAAACTCTATCTCCCCTACTTCCAGTCACTCGAATTCTCCAAAGGTCTATTCTTGCCCCACTAGTCTTCTACATATCTATAAACAATCTCTATACCGCAACCCCCTCTGCCACAATTAAACAATATGCTGATGAGTCCACAGTAATACGTGCCATAAATACCCTTCAAGAACTACAAGCAATCACTCAATCATCCTTTCTCAAAATACAGTCCTGGCTAACACACTCTCATTTAATTTTAAACCCCAATATGACAAAACTCATGCTATTCCATCCTAATAAAGTTACTACAGCCACAGGATCTTTTTACATTGTTTCAGAAAATGACACTACTATCTGGCCCTCTCCACACACTAAACTATTGGGTGTGGAAATAGACACCAATATGAGATTTGACATCCACATCTCTCAATCAATTAAAAAAGTCCACAAAAAATTATGTACACTATATAGGAACACGCAGTATCTCACAAAAAACAAAGGAATAGCTATTGTCCAAACTCATTTGACCTCACCCCTTCTTTATGCATCACCTTATCCTTATTAACCGCAGGAAAACTGAACTGGCAAAAACTAGAATCTTGTTACAATAAAACAGCTAGGTATGCACAGCACACACTACTTACAGATCTTCATCACTGCTCTGCCCTAAAGAAATTAAGCTGGTTGGAACTTCCCCAACTTTTACATCTGTCGCAGCTTAACATGGCTTACAAACTATCATTCTGCAAAAACTCCATCACTACAAGGCCTGTTCCTGTGGTAGAATGCTGTGTTCCAACAAGTCCCTCTTACTGATCTGAACAGCACACAATCATGCTGGTGAATCCACCTACTCTCATTACATTGCCAAGATCTGGAATTCTCTACCTGTTATCACATCTAGCACTACTATAACCAAATTTAAACAAACTCTAAAAACACACCTTATCAGTAAATGGCTCTGTCCTTGCTCTACCCCAGACTAAGAATTTCCCACTCCTCCTAATCTTTCTTCATACTAGCGCTACTATCCTTGATTTAACTGTCAATTACGTATTTTTGTTACCATTAACTGATATGTATCTACTCACATGGGAACTCTTCAAACCATAAATATGTAAATATTAATGTATTTGTGTCTGTCATTGTGGGCTTTGAGAAGAAATCTTTTTGGGATTTTGTACATGGCATAGTTTTTTTTTTGGATTGTTGGTCCAGGTGTGGACAGGCAGTATTTGGCATCTGGGGCATCAGTGGGAGTTAACTGTAGATGCTCCTGAAGGTGCCACTAAGCTGTAACAAATTAAGCTCTGTTACTTATATTTTTGTAATTGTGTAAGTTTTACTTTTATTACTGTATATGTTTGGAGCTTTTCTCCTCAGTTCTCTGCTGAAAAATTCAGGATTTTCTTTTGCCTGGTCAGACTAACCCGGTTAATAAATGTCACATAAATAAATAAAATAGGTGTCATCTCTGATCAGATGAACTTCTAGGCTGCATTTATGTGCTAAGTGTGTGGGCGTGTGTAATATATGTGTAGGTTAAATCATCAAAGAAAACACAGAAAACTAAACCATCATAAAGAGATACAGATCGCCCTCTCTAACTGCTAACCCCAACAGTCACTATAGCTTAAATTAGCCTAAACAGCCATATTGTTAGGGAAAGGGATTTTCATAAATGAATGTGTAAGGTTAGGGTTGACATGCATGAGTAAGGTGGACAAGGGGCTTAGATCAGAGTTTTGAAGAAGTGTTTTAGATTAAAGACAAAAGCATTAAACAAACCTTTGAATAATACTTGGTGTGCTAGCTCTTGAGATTCTATAAGTACGTTTTTTGTTTTATCGTGTGGAATCCATGTGTTTAACATGGCTGTTGCAATTTTTTTGGTGGCGATTGTTGCAAATCTGCAGAAATTGACAACGGTAGTTTGACATCTGCACTTGGCAATTTACATCCCTAAAGACCAAAGGAGAAGACAAACTTTTTTCAAAATCAACCAAAGGCAAAAGAGTCCTTGTCATCTGGGATAGGACTGGCTGAAGCAAAGATTGTAGCACTCCTGTCCCCATCTAAAGAAATAGTGGGGTCTGCAACAGGATTCTTATAAAGAAATTTATAAGCATCTGCTACTCTATAGAACCTATTTGGTTTCTTTGGTGTTCAGGGTAGGGAAGCTATAGAAACTGATGCTGCAGTAAAGGCATCATTTAAAGCAACAAAGACAGGGAGGATGGCCACAGGTTTAGGCAAGTCCATAATGAGAAGATCATAATATCTTTTAGACAGTCCAACACCTCTTTTCTTTCCCACTTACAAGAAAGAAAAACTTTTATTTTGGAGATGGTATCTCCAGAAGAGACTGCCTTATTTGATGTTGAAGAAAGAGTATCCCTCAGAGTCAGACTAGCAAGCAGTTGGGGAAGGGATTTGTGTGCATAGTCAATGCTTCTTGATCAGACTGAGATAGAACTTCCTCTTTAAAAGAAGAAGAAAGAATAAACTCTTTTCCTTTTAACTATAGTGGAAGAAAAATATGCTGGAAAGGATGACTGAAGGGACAAGATGGCTGTAAATAGGCCGAGCTCAAAATTAAACCAGTCCTTTTGGGATGTTTTATGAGAAGAGGAGCAGACAAGGTGTTTTGTCTTTTAGGTTCACTTTTTTGGGAATGATGAATGGTCTTTGGAGATAGATCCATAGACTAGATTCCATCTGCAATTCACCCATCTCTTCCCTCATCAGAACTTAAGACATGCCTCCCTCCTCCTCAAACAAAAGAAACCGTGGTTCTTCCTTCTTGGCCAGAACCACTGGATAAAGGATCTGAAGGGACTTGTGAGGCTCCAAGGTAATAGCAGCTTGCAAACGGGATATGCTAGAATGCCCAAAAGAAGCAGACAAAGTCCAGGGGCTGTGTAAGCACTTCAGTGGAGCTAACTTTTACAGAAGAGAAGTGAACATCAGTTTCAAAACACCTCTCCAACTTATTTTTCTTCTTTGTCTGCGGGAAGAGGTCCACTTCTGTTGAATTAGACAAAATAGTTGCTCACACAAAATCTCTCAGGTGTTTACTTTCAAGAAAAAAGTTGAGAGAGTTCAGCCTACTCCTGTTTTGGGTGCAAAAGGCAAACACATCTGATATAACCTGGCATTTTGTTCCACACCCAGGCAAAAACACTTCTATATGGAATTTGTCTTCCACAAAAACACTTACCCTACCTGACAAACATGAGACATTTTTTTTTTTTAAATCTCCAATAAGAAGGAAGAGTCCCTAATGGGGTACTTAACTGCCTGAGGTCTGTGTAACTGAAGCCAACATGCAGTTCTAACAGCCAATAAGCTGATGAAAGTTTGCATGAGTATACTAACAGCAAGAGAGTTCTGGGTTTTGCACATTTGCACTTTTATAGCAGCATATACACTTGTGGTAAAGGTAGATGTACAGTGTGTGACGAAGCCTGAAGCTTTGCAGACTGGCTGGATGCATGGTATCCTTGGAAGGATGCATCTCACACTGTAATGTCTACTACAAAAGTGCTCTAATAAAGAAAATGTATGATGACATCATGAGTAAGTAAAGAATCAGCATGTGCACTCTGTTCAATAAATGTGAATAAAGGACATGACACCTTACAGGAAAGAATATATTTGTGCCGTTTTGCTTTTTCATAGGTTCATAGGACGATACTAGGCTACTGGCCCAGAGGCCCTTATAAGCCTGCTCAAGAATTTTGTCCAGTTTCCCACAAAGTCAGCACCTGATTCCTCTGTCCACCAAGGACACGAGGTGGGATTCCAGGGGTGCATTTTCTGTTTCCCATCCAGTTGTCCAAGTTTCTGTTTCCCATCCAGTTGTCCAAGTTCCTCTTAAAGAGGGCTAGTGAAATACTCTGCTTGACATGGACAGGGAGTCTATACCACAGATGGGGGAGTCTTTGGGACACAAATCTATCCTGCCAACAAGTTCTATTAATGTCACAGACCAGGTTGAAGCCTTGCATGTGGGTTGCGTGAGTGGAGTTGAAGTATGGATATGCAGCAACTCAATCAAGGCAGAGTCTGAGACGGCCTTGTATGCCAGACACAGGTTACCTCTGAGCAGTCTGTACGAGACTGAGTAGAGGGACAGGGCTTTTAACCTATCTGTATAGGACAGGTATTTGAGACCCTGGATTTTTCTTGTCAGGAACTTCTGTGGTCTCTCCAGCTGCTGCATGCGCTTGGCAAGGTACATGCCGAAGGAGGTACTGTACTTGATAATGGGTCTGATAAGGGAACAGTACAGGGATGTTATGACCTCCTTGTTCCTAGATGAAACACCCTTACTTATGAGGTGGGCCATATATAAAGCCTTCTGTACAACAGAGGCAATGTAGTGGTCAAAAGTCAGGTTGCTATCAACCTGGGTGCCCAGGTCTCTCATGACTGACTGTGTGCTTAGTACGTTATTAATGTGATAATTAGTGGGGGCACCATTTTCCCCAAAAGGTATAATGATGCATTTCTTGGCATTCAGTATGAGGCCATGTTTCCGGCACTAGTCATTAGTTTGGTTAAGGCCCTCTTGGAATATGTTCACAGCGCCCAGCCTGCAGTCATCTGCAAACATGGTCAGCCACAAACCACTGGTTTTGGCTTGCACCTCAGAAAAGTATATCCCAAACAGTAGAGGCCTCAAGACAGATCCTTGGGTTCCCCGCTCATTACGGGTCTACTACTAGAGGTGGCCTTCCATATTTTGACTGAGTGGGTTCCATCAGTAAGCCAGTTAGCTAACCATCTGGTAACATACTTGTTTGATGCCTAGCTGGGAGAGTTTATCTATTATGCCTGAATTGGGACTAGTGTTGGAATATTTGGCTAGGTCAAGTTAGGTGGTGTGCATTTGTCTTCTCCTTTCCAATGGCTTTAGTGACTGTTTCGAAGCAGGTAACCAAGTTTAACAAGCATGATCTCTCTTTCACAAAACCAAACTGTGTTTGGGGGGGGGGGTTCAAGCCTTTGGAGGCTGCCAATGTCTTTGTTTATAAGGTCCATGATAATGCTTTCCACGGTCTTGCAGATCAGGCTAGTTAGGCCGATGGACCTATAATTGCCTGGGTTGGTGGACGCTCCACCTTTGTGTAGAGGGATGACGGTGACTGGCCTCCATTCGGCTTTGGTTGAATAGGGTGCTTAACAGTGCTGACAGCTCTTGCCTGAGTTCATGTAGGATGCAGCCAGGGATGTTGTCAGGTCCCATGGAGGCTGTACTTTTTGCCTTTGAGAGGTCATTAAAGACCTGCTCCCTAGTGATGAAGGGAGGGGGGCAGATGCTGGGGATGTCCTGGTTTACTCATGGGGGACGGGGGTGAAGTTTTCACTTTACATGTTTGCCAGCAGGTTGGCTATATCTATGGCATTTGTGTTATGTGGTGTTTTTGACCAGCAGTTCAGAGCAGATTTGAATGTTAACTTTGAGACTATAGACATACGTGAAAAAGGCCTTGTGATTGCCCTTAGTGGATGTGGTCAATTTGGACTCAAAGTTAGCCTTAGAGGATTTCATCAATGACCTTATTTGTTCAGACAAAGGACTGGTTGCTTCCAACTTGGCACCTGCTCCTTCTTGGTCCTGGGCAGCAATCTTTTCCTTTTACTACAGAGTTTATTGCTGCTGTCCACCAGACAGGTTTTCTCTTCCTTGAGGAAGATGATTTGGTTCTGTCAGGTATTGCTGGGTTCATGCAGCTATGTAGGTGCTTATATAGTTTTTTGGTGTAGGCTTGGACATTAGTGCTAGTTCCAACTGAAAGGATGGTGGCTGTGAAGTTGCTTATACCTGCTCTCAGGAGGTTGTAGCCAGCTTTGGAAGTTTTTTTGTTTGACTCTGGCAAGGGGTGGTTCAGGGGAGATGGTGACTTTGAAAGTGATCATTTTAATGTCGGATCTTATCAAGGAGGATGGCAGTGTAGTGGCACTACTGTGGCTACTCATGTTGGTTAGTACGAGGTCCAGGATATTTTCACCTCCCATGGGGGTGTCGACCAGCTGATCCAATGCATTGGCATTGACAAAGTCGAGGAATAGGCTCAGGGTAGAGGGTTGAATCTTAAGGATTCAAGTAAATCCAGATAGGTGGAGTGGGCATCCCGAGTCATGGTTGGGGGGTCTGTAGCTATGATTTGAATAGGTGTTTTGTCAGCAGTTAACTACATTTGGAGTGCCACCTGTGCGTCATACTGTTTGACCAGCCTGGAGGTGTGTATGTCTGTGATAAATACTGAAAAGTACAGTTTTGTACCTACCATAAATGTAGATGTTCGAGGATTCCATTGCTGCAGTCCTGACAATTGGGTATAGTCCGCGTCCCAGTCGGCCCGAATACCAGAGTATGTCAGGATCCTCAGTCTTTTCTTGCCCCAGATGTCAGAAGACCCAAAAAGACAAGTCCCAAAACAACCTGCACCAAAAACATGCACAATATATACAACAATATATACAAACATGTAAGCATGTCAACTCACCTACACAACCACCCCTAAATACAGAGGGAAGGAGGGAAACATCTACATTTATGGTAGGTACAAAACTGTACTATGTTCTTCGCCTTCCATTGCTGCAGTCCTGACAAGAATCCCAAAGCAGAGGTAAGGGAGGCTGGCAAATTATAAAGTAATAGGAGCTGACAACATGCCTTGTAAAACAGCTGTGGCAAAACCAGCCCTAGTCTTAGAGTAGATAGGAAGGTGATAATGCCTAGAGAAAGTATGCACTGAACTCCAAGTAGCTGCTTCCAGAATATCCTTAGTTGCCACCCCCTTAGAAATGCTGTTGAAGTGGCAGTAGCCCTAGTGGAATGAGGCCTGATCCCAGCTGGAATCTCCTTACCATGATGGGAATAACAAAATGCAATGCAAAAGCCAATCCACCTAGAAATAGTTTGTTTTGACACAGGCTTGCCCTGTGAACTCAAAGCAAAAGAAACAAGTAACTGCTGAGACTGCCTAAAATTCTTAGTCCTGCTCAAATAATAACGAATTGCCTGTGTACATCTAAAGTGTGCAAAATCTTTTCCCCTTTATTTTGAGGATCTGCGCAAATGAATAGTTTGGTTTAAAGCCACACTAGAAACCACCTTAGGCATAAAGGAAGGATTAATGATACCCTGTCCTTATGGAAAATCAAAAGGGCTCTACTGCCATAAGGGCCTGCAACTCAGACACCCTTCTTGCAGAAGTAATAGCCAACAGAAAAGCAGTCTTCCATGACAAATATTTCAATTCAGCAGTAGCTGCAGGCTCAAAAGGTTGTAGAGTAAGTTTTTCCAACACAAAATTGAGATCCCAAGCAGGAGTAGGAGCTCGGGTCTTATATTCTTTGCCCTCTAAGAAACTGCTTAAACAAAGGATAAACAAAGGTGGGTCACAATCATAGTGAGCTGAAATTGCTGCAGCATGAATCTTTATGGAAGAGAAGGACAAACCTTTGTCCAATAATTCAGTAAGATATTGAAGAGCCACACTCAAATTAGGCTCTGAAATCTCCAAATTCTTTGCTGTACTCCAAAATAAAAATCTCTTCCATTTTTCCTCCTAGTACTAGGCCTTCTAGCTTCCATAATCACATTTAAAACTTGTTGAGGAAGTTGAGACCTGCTGTGTTTCAACACAGAATATGCCAGGCTGTTAGATGAAGAGAGTGAAGCTTGACATGGAGCAGATGACCGTCCTTCTGAGATAACAGATGAGGAATCAGGGTTTACCAGACTCCGTAGAAGTGGGTACCAGTGTTGCCGAGGCCAATCTGGAGCTATCAATCATCCTTGGCCTGTCTTGTCTGACCTTTAATAGTACCTTTGGAAGAAGGTAGAGGTGGAAAGGCATACACATGAAGGTTTTTCCAACTGAAAGACAGAGCATCCACTTTCCAAGCTGTGTGATGAAACCCTTTGTGCAATACTTTGGCAGCTGGTGGTTTAGTGGATCTATGTCTGGAGTTCCCCATGACACTGTCAGTTTCTGAAATACATGAAGATCCAGTTTCCACGGATCCATGATTTGTCTGCTTAACACATCTGCTAAGGAGTTCTGTGCTCCTGGCAGAAACCTTGCCTGAAGAGTAAGTTGCAAGCTTAGCGCAGTCTCCCATAAAAGCATTGCTTGCCTGCATAGAGGATAAGAATGTGTTGTTGATGTACCACATGACAGTTGTGTTGTCTGTTAGAATCAACACCTGCCCTGGAAGAAGTAATTCCTTGAAAGCCATCAATGCAAACTGGACTGCTAACATCTCCTTCATGTTGATATGTAGATGCTGTCTGTCGTTAGAATCTGACTTGAGGTATTATTTGAATGACAGTGTCCAAATCCTGGCAGTGCTGTGTCCATACAGAAGCACCAGAATACAAGATGCCATGAACCCTAATGCTTGAAGGACTGTCCTTGCAGTCAGCACGGACTGATGAGATAGTTGATGGAAGTAAAGTGACAGACTCTTTTGTTTGTCCGGGGTTAAAAGGCCATCTGGGCTGCTGTATTCAGTCTTACACCCAGAAAGCACATGTCTTGAGAGGGTACTAGACTGGACTTTATTTCGTTCACAGAATACCCTAGGCATCTTAGCACTGCTATAACATATTCCAGATGCTGTAGAAGGTCTTCCTTTTCTTGAGCCAGAATCAGGCAGTCGTCCAAGTAAGGATAGATTTGAATTCCTTGAAGCCTGAAGTAAGCTATCACTGGAGCCAGAACCTTTGTGAATACTCTGGGCAGTAGATAAGCCAAAGGGCAATGCAGAGAACTGATAATGAGAATTTCCAGCTCGAACTGCAACTTAGCCTTATAGGCACATGAAGGTAAGCTTCCTTGAGATCTAAAGTTACCATCCAGTGATCTTTGCCCAGCAGAGGTAAGAGCTGTTCAACATCTTGAACTTGGGAATGTCCGAGATAAATCCAAAATTGGTCTCCACGTGTTCCCCTTCTTTGGTACAAGGAACAGGCGAGAATAAAATCCTAGGCCCCTTTCTGACACAGGGACTGGCTGAATGGCCCCTATTTGAAGTAACTGTAAAACTTGCTTGTGAGCCTCTTTTCTTTGCAGAGGAGGAACATCTGGCATGCCTTTGAAAGGGGGCATTGTATGGAAATAAAATCTGTAACCGTGGTGAATGATATCCAACACCCATTTGTCTTGAGTAATTAAATCCCAATTTTCTTTGAAAAGAGACAGTCTTCCCAAAGGAGCTGCCAATCTGCTGGCAGCTGAAAAGACAGGTCATTGGGCCTGTTCCCTGCCCTCACCAGAAGTCTGAGCAGGTGAACTCCTGTTCTAGGCCTAAAGAACCTTGAGCCCTGCCCCTACCACGTCTAGACCTACCCCTAGACTGAGAATCATAAGCAGGATATGTCCACCCCTTAGCAGGCCAATTCCTACTAAACTTGGTGGCTGCACCTGCAAAAATCTTTAACAGTTTGCATAGACTTAGCTTTGTCTTCCATTTTCTTTAAAACAGCTTCCACAGGCGAACCAAACAACACATCAGACTGTAAAGGAGCATCCAAAATCCTTGTCTTAACATGCTCAGCTAAATTCTGATCCTTCAACCAGGCATGGAACAGAGCTGGTAGCAGCCACCCTCGAGGAGGCCTGTACAGCATCAAAACCACATTGCAAAGAATGCTTACCCACTTGTTCGGACACATGAACCAAATCCAGCAACTCTTTACACTCAATACCTTCCGCCAAAGCATCCACCTTAGATTTCAATTGTGAAAGAAGGTAATTCTGATATTTTAACATGTGAAACTGACAATTCAAAGCTCTCATGGCTAGAGTGGAAGAAGTATACACTTTCTTTCCCCACCTATCCAAAGCCCTCGCCTCTTTATCAGTGGGGACAGGATTTTTAACCACAGAAGCTTTACACCCTTAGGCCCCTGGGAAATAGTTTCTGGGTCGCCCTAGGACTCTTAAACAAATATTTATGAGCTTTATAATACCTATCAGGCTTAACAGGAGCAGGAGGCAAAGAGTCAGGGTTCAGGGAAGCCTCTGCAAAAATCTTCCACCACATTCAACACAGGAGGAATAGCTAAAGGCCTATGCTGGGGTAAAACAAGAACTCCCTAAGCCTTTTCCTGGAGTCAGAGTAATCCTGGCCTTCCCATTTAAAGTGCTCCCTCATGGAATGCAAAGTCTCTGAAAAAGAGAAATCCTCAGGTGGAGGCGCTTGTAGGAGTGGAATCATCCACATCAGAATCAGAATAGGTAGGATACTCCTGTAAATCTTCCACAGAAGATTCTGAAGCCTCAGAACACTGTTCAAAACTCTCAAACTCAGGTTCCACCCTAGGCCTCTTATCAGGCGGGGGCATAGAACCCCTAATCATAGTAATCAAATCTTCTGCCATCTTAAGCATGTGTTTCTTAGGCACAGAACCTGAAATGGTAGGAGAAGCCCCCACTGAAGCTGAAGTAGGCCTACCTCTCATGGAAGTTTTGGCAACAGAAGGAGAGGCCCTAACTACCTTGGGAATAGAGGGAAGAACAGTCACCTGAGAAGCCCCCTCAGCCTGGCCTACCTCCTGAGAAGGCACATTCTGTAAGAGTATAGTTTCTGCCTGGGACTCCATGGAAACTCCTGGCAAAACCTCCGGCTCCACTGGTTCCTCAACCCTAGGCTTCACTGTTTTATCCTTGCGCTTCTTGAGGAGGGGCGCCGGAGCATCCGGCGGCATTTTATAATTGCAACGCTTCCCAAACACTAACCTGGCACAGTCTAACCTCCTCTTAATAGAAACCTAGCACAAGAGCGGCAACCAACAACGCCGTGCTCAGGCCCTAAACAAGGTATACACAAGGTATGATAATCCCTATGAGGTATCTGTTTCCCACAAGAAATACAGTTATTCACTTTTTCTGACATCCGGTAAAATACTGAGGCAAGAAAAACCAAAATGTTCGCCAACTCTGTTTCGGTCTGAAACTGAAATATTTCAGACGCCAACCTGCACTCGCAAAACTGCTTCTGCATCGGACCATGCGCAAAAGACTGAGGATATGGGTCATGCGCTGGGACGCGGACTATACCCAATTGTCAGGACTGCAGCAATGGAAGACGAAGAACATCTCCACCTCCTTTGGCTTTGCAACCCTATGTTTGGGGTCTGAAAGTATGGTAGGACAAGTAACCATAAGGCTGGGGTGCTCTCCACAGCTTTGAACCAAGTTTCATTGACTTGCACAAATGTCAGCATTTTCCAGGGCTAGGAAAGCTTGCAATGAGTGCAGTTTCATTTAGCAGCATGACCTTTAAATTTCATTTAGAAGAATTTTTCAAGTTGGTAATTTTGTCCTCATGACTTTGCCTAAATAGGGAACTATGGAGGAGGCAAGAGTCTTTGCCAGAAGCCTGAAGCTCAGGGGAGACAAATGAAGGCCATCGCTGGCAAAGCACTGTGGTATGTCAATCATGTCCTCCCTGGCTGTCAGGCACTGGATCCCCTTGGAATGACACCAGAAACCAAGCAAACTGTTAAAGTGAATCATTTTTTGTTTGTATTGAGGCATCATTTTCGGTGATGGTAGGATGCTGCTTAAAAGGCTAGGGACATATCTGCCTAGGAAACATATTCAGCAAGCTCAATCATGTCTCTTTACATATAGTCCAGAGAGGTACGTCAAGTCATTCACACCAACATGGACTATGACAGCCATAAAAATACCTGCTGACAGACTTGAGTGCGTGTGTGATATTGCGGACTCTAGCACTTGACAAGCAACTTACAGTGACTTTCTCCTTGTCTAGCATGGTGAGGGGCACATCCATGTGTCTCATGAGAGTCTCTCCTGTGACTAATATGTTGGGTTTGTGGCTGGGCCTTAGAGGTTGTGAGACACAGACGTGTATTATGTGTGGTGTTTGGTGCTGTGTGTTTTTGCCTCGGAGGTCTCTTTTGTTTATGTATGTTTTTATTGAGAACCTCCGCAATTGTGGGTGTGTTGTATAAATGTGGGTGGTGTTAGAGGTGTGGTGTTTGAGCAGACAACCTTTTCAGTGCTAGATGTACTGGCTTGTGATTGTGACAGCAAGGATTATAGGTTCTTTATGTAACTGCATCTCTTACATATTGTGTTCCTAGGTGGCAGTAGCAGAGGGTTGTCAGTATACATTAGGCAGTTGCTACACCGTACCAGGATGCTCCTATCAACCAGACTAGCAGGAGAATCCATAGGAAACCGCTCGTCCTCTGTGAAAGAGAGGTCAGGGAAAGTACTTGGGGTACTATCTGAGGAGAGTACCTATAGGTGTGAGTAGGACTGGATAAAATCAATACAGTAGCTGCAAGGGAGGGCCTCACTTACACAGGAGTGCTGGTAAGAGAAAAAATGATGCACGCACTCAAGGTTCTCCTCAGTACGGAGAATATCGATATCTGTGCAGTAACAGAAACCTGGTTCAAGGCTCCCAAGAGCACCCCAGCACTACCAGGTTATACCTCATACTATGCTTTTCGGCCCCAAAACTCGGACCGAACCACAAAAGGAGGGGGAGTATCCATATTCATCAAAGATACCCACACCTCCAGGTTAGTGACACTGCACGAAGCATCGGAGACCATCCATGTGCAACTAACAGTGGGCAAAACTGCCTTTCAGTTTGTAGCCTGCTACAGATCACCCTCCCAAACTCAGGAACCCAACTTGGCTTTCCTGAGAACATTGGAGAATATGAAGGTCTCTCCAAACACCATTATATTGGGTGACTTCAGCTACCCAAACATAGACTGGGAGCACTACTCAAGCCCCAACACCCTTGCCCAACGGTTCCTAGAATTTATAAACTCAAATGCTATGGAACAACTGGTCACCACTCCCACAAGAGGGGAAAACATATTGGACCTGATCATCACCAACATAGGGACTCTATGTTCCATACCAGATGTATACCCCTCATTGGTAAGATCAGACCATAAATTAATCTCACTGGACATCCATATCCCGTCCCCACCCCCAGCCAAGGAAACCACGGTGAAGAACTTCTCAAAAGCAAACTTCACACTTCTCAAAACCGAGGTGGAATCCTTCATAGCCCCCGGGCCAGTGGAAAATACGGCCCAAACCGCCAAATCCTTTACAAACACATTCTATGGACATCTACAGGAATGAATGGATTGTGCTATCCCAAATAAAACCAAGACTCATCCTCCAAAGGCAGACCACCTGTCTGGTGGACCCCAGCCATAAATAAGCTATACAACAGAAGGGAGAAGCTACTACAGGATAGAGCAAAATCCCAAAAAGGGAAGGCATCTCTGATCAGTACTAGCAAGAAACTACGATCCCTCATAAAATCATCTAAAGCCAGCTTCGAAAGAAAAACTGCACAAGACGCTAAAGATAATCACAAGGCCTTCTTTAGTTATGTCAGGAACCTGGGTGGCAACTCCCAGATATGCTCTGAGTTAGTGCAAAATGACAACAAATACACTGAACACACAGACATTGCCAGCATCCTGGCAGACAGGTTCAGTGCAAACTTCTCCCCCCCTCCCCCTCAAAAGAGAAAACGTCTATCCCAACAGAGTGTAGCCTCCCTGACATCACAGCTGCACAGGTGAGAGCTGCCCTCTCCAAAGCAATAAACACAGCATCAATGGGACCGGGACGGTGTCCCGGGCTACGTCTTACGAGCTCCAAAAAGAACTGAACCCTCATAAAGTCACTGTTCAATCTCAGCCTTACTACAGGATATGTACCCAAGGAATGGTGTACAGCAACAGTGGTCTCACTCCACAAAGGTGGTGCCACAACGGACCCCAGAAACCATCGCCCTATAAGCCTGATTAGCCTGGTCTGCAAAGCTATGGAGCGTATCATCATGGAACTCAAACAAAGACATTGGGAACCTTCAAACACTGGATCCTACCAAATTCGGCTTTAAGGGCAGATCTTGCCTCTTGAACCTGGTTGACTTCTTTGAAACAGTCACCAAAGCCACAGATGAAGGGAAGGTAGTCCACACAGCCTACCTGGACCTCGCAAAAGCCTTCAACACAATACCCCACTCGGGAATCATAAATAAGCTCACCAGCTTAAATATCAACCCCTATGTCACAAGATGGGTTGCAAACTGGCTCAGGGATAGAACCCACATGGTCAGAATTGCAGGTGCCATGCCAGACTCTAAACCAGTTACAAGTGGCGTCCCACAGGGCTCAGTCCTGGGACCTCTCTTGTTCGGTATATATTTCTCTGAGGTACAGGCTAACACGGGAGGACTATGACTGACCAAGTTCGCAGATGACTGCAAACTGGGTGCCATAATTGACTCGCCGACTGACACAAACATCCTCCAAAAGGGTCTCACAGAGACGGATAACTGGTGCCAGAGCCATGGCCTAAAGCTAAATGCCAAAAAGTGCATAGTCATCCCCTTTGGGAAAAACAAAGTGCCCACAAATTACCACATAAGTGGTAATCCATTAAGTACGGAAGAAGTAATTAGGGATTTGGGGACCCAAGTAGAGAGCAATCTCCCCTTTGACAATCATGTTGCCAAAGTGGTTAGAAAGACCTTCTATATAGCCCACCTTATCATGAAAGGGTTCACATCTAGATCAAGAGAGGTCATTGTGCCCCTCTACTCATCACTCATCAGGCCCATAATTGAATACAATGCCCCATTTGGGATGCACCTTACCCGACACCTGCAGCAACTGGAAAGAACCCAAAAGTACCTCACCAAGAGGATCAAGGGACTCAAACAGATGCTCTACGCAGTTAGGCTAAAGAAACTCCAGCTCTACTCGGTTGCTTATCGCCTACTCAGAGGCGATCTGTGCCTGACGTATAAAGCCATGTCCAACCCAGAATTAATGGACATGCTCCACCTCAGGAAATCCAAATCCCTTAGAGCTACATGCTCCAGGGACTTGAACCTCAGCACAGAAATAAATAGAACATGCTGGAGGGACAGATTCATATCCCAGAGGCTCCCCTCACTCTGGAACAAAATCCCAATCCATGTTAGGCAAAGCCCCTCAATGACCCTCTTCAAGAGAACTCTTGACGAGTGGATGGGAGATCGTAGGTTTACCCCTGGGATTTCTTCTGTGTCCCTAACTAGACAGAGGCACAGTAAACTAACCTTAAAAGGGCCATCTTCTGTGACCTACTATACAGAGGCACAGTCAACTAATCTAAAAGGGTGGCGAAAGCCAAACACACTCTGGCTATGCTTATAAATGCCCTTGGGCAGATAGCCTAGTATCAACCTATGAACCTATAAGATAACTCGCAAAGGGTTAAAACGGCACAATGGCAGTGCGCAAAGGTCAAACAAGCTCAAACCCACACAAACGCAGGGTTTAAGTACCACAAAAATGAAAGTAAAATAGAAACACTGGAACTGACCAATCAACCCTTGCTCCTGAGCTCTTAGCTAAAGAACCTATGCCAGACCAGTTCCAACCAGTTCACTTACTTCCACTAAGTGCAGGCAAGCTACAGCCAAAAAAAAAAAAAGATTTTATTTATTTATTTATTTTATTTTACATTTGTTGACCGGGAGAGTGCAACTGGATTCCAAGTCCATTTTCAGTGGAGGCCCGGGGAGAAAAGCTCCAAGAGAACAATGTTTTACAAAACATAGTTTTAAGGACAGACTTTTGACGTATAGTTTCCATAGAAGAGACTGTGACATACATATTAACCAACAGATAGGATACATTCGTTCTCTACAATATAATATAACATTTTAGAAGATATTCCTAAGTTTAGGATTCCTGTGATAGATTTACTATCAGAGTAAAAGCAGAGAGACGTAGAATAAGGCTCCGAGAGAGCAGATGATGTTCACTATAGCCGAGAAGGATAAATTGATTCACTATATGTCTTCGCCTGGTTTAAGTTGAGAAGGATAACAAATTGATTTATAATACGTCTTTCTCCTGGTTTTGGTTGCTTATGGAGAGCTCAACATTGCTGGGGTAGTTTTCCCTAACTCCTGGAGAGATTGGATGAGCAGTAGATTAACAGTCCTAAGTGGGTGCAGTACTATGCTTGGTTGGCTTAGCAGAGTTACTTAAGTTAGGTGAAGTTTTCTAATGAGATATTAGCCAGGGGGGATACAGGAGCACAGTCGATTATTCAACTAGTGAGTTTTAACAAGTTTCTTGAACTGTGATGGGGATTTGTTGTCAGTTATGTGGGCAGGAAGGGAGTTCCAGGTTTTTGCTATACAGTGGCTGTAGACAGACTTACCAGCTTCATTGTTATATTTGATTACTTTGAGGAGGTTTTGTGTGCTAGACCTCAAGGGCCTGGTGGTTGTATAGGGTTGCAAAAGATTTTGTAAGGCTGGGGTGTTTTCAGAGTTATGTATTATTTTGTGGGCTAGTGATAGTTGATTGAGTTGAAGTAGTAGTGGTAGTTCTAGCCAATTGAGTTTTTTTTAGGCATTGACAGTGATGTGTTCTGATGGGAGAGGCTGTAGCGAATTTGGTTATCTTATTATAACTATCGAGTTTGCTTAGGTTGGATTTGTGGAGATTTGTTAAGCACGGGGGAGGCAAAAAGTAGGGTGGATAGTAGGCGAGTCCTTGCTACTGTAGTTTTGGAGTGGTCAGTGAATAATATTTTTATTGCGATACAGTAGGCCAAGTTTTTTATGTACTTTTTTATGGTTATAGAACTACGTAGGTCAAATCTAAGGTGATTATCTATTTCAACCCCTGAGAGTTTGGTATCATTTTTGGGGGTGATTGTGGTCTTGTTAAAGGAGGAGATGAAGAAAGAATCAGTGGGAGGTGTGGCTCTGTGGGAGCTAGAGAGTACTAGCTTTGTTTTACTTTGGTTCAGAATGAGCCTTTGGTTTGTAATCCAAGTTTCTGCTAGGGAAAAGCATTCTTGTGTTAGGGAGTAAAGGATGTCAGTTGATTTGGCTGCGCATATTATGGTGGTATCATCTGCATATTGCACTACTGAGGCTTTAGGAATACTGTTTGGGAGCCGACTGGTGAAGAGGGTAAAAAGAAGTGGCCCCAGGATGGAGACTTGGGGTACTCCTAGGGAGACTGGTTGGGAGGCGGAGAGTTGGTTTTGCCACAACAGCTTGTTTCCTTCCCTCTAGGTAGTTTTTGAACCAGGAGATTGCAGGGGTGGTAAGGTTTAGAGTTGACAGTGAAAGGAGGAGTTTATTGTGGTTAACCATATCAAATGCTTTGGACAAGTCAAGAAAGGTGGCAGATACAAGGAGTCAGTTGTTTCTGTGAGTACTGACAATATTGGTGAATTCTGTTAATGCGATGAAGGTGCTATGGAAGGGTCTAAAGACATGTTGTTGTGTTGCTATTAGATTATTTTCTAGGAGATATTTCATTAGTTGCTTGTGTATTATCCTCTCTAAAATTTTAGATAACGGGGGGTAGTTATCGAGTTCCAGGGAAGTCTCCCCTTTATGTAGAGGGAATATATGTGATATTTTCCATAGCTTGGGTACTAAAGACTCAGAGAAGGATCTGTTAATTAGGATGGAGACAGGATATGATATGGCTTCTGCAGCCAGGTGGAGGTATTCAGCGGGTAATTTATCTGTGGCTAGAGACGTTGGTTTGAGCTTGCGGAGTAGTTTTTCAATGGATTTGGTTGGTTCTGGGTGGAAGCTGAACTTGGGGCAATTGTTAATTAGGGGTGGGGGGTGGATTTGCAGGGGTGGGGATGTTGTCATAGGGTTGGTTGTTTGCAAAGGTCTGGAAAGTTTCTGTACAGTATTTATTAAATTGAGTAGGGATGTCTTCTTGGTTATCTATTTTTGGGGTTGGGGTAGTTGTTTTACCTAGTTGTAGAACAGAGTCAATTACTGCCAAAAACTTTTGTGGGTTGTTCCTGTGCTTATCCTGTAACTTTTGGTAGTAAGATGTTTTGTCCGTTTTGGTGAGTTTTTTGGCTTTGTTACGTAGTTCAAAGTATATTTGTTTGTTCAATTGGGATTTATTGTTGAGGTAGTTGGTCCAGGCCTTGTTTCTTTTTTTAAGGAGGGATTTTGTGTCTGGGGTTAACCAGGGGGCATATTTAGTTTTAATTATTATTCTTCTGGAGGAGGTGCGATGGTTAAGGGTGTTTAAGAAGGTAGTACTGAAATATAGTACAGCTTCATCAAGAGGTAGGTTTTTAGGGGGGGGTCCAATTGCACATTTTTAGATCATTTATAAAGTTGGAGCGTTAAAGTGTTTTTTTGTTTCTAATTAGGCACATAGATATTTGGGTCAGTTGTGGTGATTTTGATCTGAGTAAGAATGTGACTTGGTGGTCACTCAGGGTGTCTGGTAGACACCCTGCTAGGGATATCAGTGATGGGTGGGATATGAGTATTTAATCTAGAGTGGATTGATGTTTGATTCTCTTGCCTGTTCTTGTGGGGGAAGTGATAAGTTGGGTTAGGTCATGTAGGTTAATATGGGAGAGTGGGTTATGAATGGAACAGTTTTGTCAGTCAGTATTAAGGTCTCCTAATACTATGCTTTCCTGGAGGAAGGAGTTAGATATCCATTCTAGGAGTTTTTCTGTAATGGGGATATTGCTGCCTGGAGGGATGCAGCATTCTATGATGTTGACGTGTTTACTATCATTAAGTTTTAGTTTTGTTAGAGTGAGTTCAACTTTATCGAAGTCTAGGTTTGTTATATCTACATCCTCAAGGATCAGGTGAGATTTATACACTATAGCAACACCCCCCCCCTTTTTTTTTACCTATTCTAGCATGACGAATTACACTGTAACCTGGTGGAGTGATTTCATTGTTGTGGTTGCCTGGTTTAAGCCAAGTCTCTGTTAGTATGACCATCTCAGGTTGATAAAAGGAGAGCAGTGCATGAAGGTTGTGGACTTTGTTTAATATACTTCTGACATTTAAATTTAAAATGAGGAGCGTGGATTTGTCTCGGTGGAGTAGGGTATCATTCAGGTTGAGGCTGCTAGATTTTGTGGGCCTGGGTTTGGGTGTATATCACCGCAGCTACAGAGTTGGGTTCTGAGGTAAAAATGGAGTTTGAGTAGTTTGTTTAGGGTCTTAAAGTTCTTTATAGTTGTTTGAGACTGGTAGTGTGATGGCTGTAATCTGTGTGCACAGTGGTCAATAAAGAAGGTTTGGTAGTGATATGGGACTAGTTGAGTAAAAGGGTGTGTTGTAATAATGTTAGTGGAAGTAGCTTTTCTTGGTATGTGGATAAAATTAAGTGGTATTTGGTGGTTGGTGATAGAAGTTAGCAGTCGGAGGGTGGATACACCTAGGAGCAATAGTAAGTGTATGTATGTAGGTTTGGGTAGTTTGGGCATGGTTTGGTTGGGTTTGGTCACGAGTAAGAGATCTGTTTGGGATGGGGTGGGTGTGGTGGATGATGAGATGTGTTGTTTGTGATTGTAAATTAGTTAGATGGAGGACTGTGCTTTACAGGATGTGGAATAGTGGAAGAGAAGGAAATGGGTACATGGGTGGTGCAGATTCAGTGATTGGTGGTTAGCATGAGGGGAGTGGCTAAGTTTAGTTGAAATGTAGTACTAGTGGGGGCGGGTGAGAATAGGGGGCAGGGAGGGGAGCGTAGTGAGCCTGAGCGCAGCGAGTGCAGTAGGGCTAACACTAACTCCAATTGTATCACTAGGCTTACTTGTTTCTTTTCTTTGTACACCAAATATATCTTTTCACTTGTTTCTGTCTACACCAAATGTGTCTGTTTGGCTGTATTGTACTAGTTTAATTTACTTATACTTATGCAGTCACACTGAAAAGGGTCTGGGGAAGCTTTCTCACCACAAGCAGGCCAAAAGATAACTTTCAAAATGGCGCTGCTCAAGGAGACCCACTAATATAGACTAGTTAATGTGCATGGGGGGGAGGAGGGAGTTAAAAGAGGGAGATACAAAATGGGGGAAGGTATAACCAGAAAAAGCAGGTAGAGATCTGGCCCGCCCCTCACAGAAGACTACAAAGAAAAGCAATCAGCATAAGAAGTGGAAGCCTTGGAGCTGTAATGTAAGTGCAAGCAAGGAAGAGGTAAAAGCAGAAAATTAGGAGTGCAAGCAGTTTATGGCCTTGGTGTGCAAGGAATACAAAGGAAGGCAAATCTATCTGGGGGACAAAATACACCAAGTAAATGGTACTTGCCTTACTTTATAAGTATACAGTGTGGAGGCAGATCTATTTGGGAGAATATACAGCAAGTATATTGTTAAGTTATGCCACCCAGTGGCAATAGACAAAGCTATCGTTGCCTAGAAGGGGACACAGGTGTGCACGCTGGCCAAAACAATGTTTAAAAAATAACTAGCAACAGTAACAAATGTGCTGTAAAAGGAAATGTAAATAACCAGTCACAATGTTTAAAACATAACTGTTAAGGACCACATCTGCTAATAACAAGAACTGTAAATATCCAGTCACCTATGCAGATTTGTCTGGCAGGTATCCTTATTAAAAAGTGTTATTCTTGACTTGCAATAACTGTATGGAGAAACCGGACTGCAGCAGTGGTTTTATCTGGCAATGTTGCAGTTGCTAGGGGGGGGGCGGGGGGGGGGCCCGAGCTGCGATAATGCAGGTAGACCAAGTGTGCTATGCAGACTTGTCTGGTAGGAATCCTTATTAAAAATGTTATTCTTGGCTTACAATAACTGTAGGGAGAAACCGGACCGCAGCAGTGATTTTATGTGACAATGTTGCAGTTGTTGGGGGGGCCCGAGCTGCGATGATGCAGGTAGACCAAGTATGTTGCAGGTGTGCACAATGAAAAGGGTCTGGGGAAGCTTCATCACCACAAGCAGGCCAAAAGATAACTTTCAAAAAAGATGGAGTAGGAGGAAACACAGGAATCACACAAACAGATCTGGGTACAGCAAAAATTGTAACCAGACTATGTTGAAGATATTTAAACTCTGTTTAGGTTGATTTAATACAAGAGAACAGATACACACAAACATAATAGCAGAAACAGCTGACACTCAGTTAAACAGTTTAACAGTAAAACAGTGAAAAAAATACAGTGCAGATATAATGCAAGTTAATAAAACAGCACAATTAATCAGATACAGGTGCAGTACAAGTCAGAATAAATTGAAAAAAGGAACTTAGTTTTGTAGATTCTCTCAGAAGCTTTGAAATCAGCACAGGGCAGATGTAGACACAGACAAATCCAACAATAATGGAAGGATAAAGGAGCTTATCAGGAAAAGTTTTTAAATATGTTTCTAATTCAATTAAATGTTAATAGAACAACAGGGTTTTGCATCATGTATTTTCTGAACAGGAAGCATGAAAAGTACAGTTGTGTACACCTATCATAAATGTAGATGTTCGAGTGTCTTCACTGTTGCAGTCATAACTGTAGGGTTCTCCCCTGCCGGCAGGCAGTCCCCAGTCGGCCAGAATCCCAAAGTCTGGGTCCGGCGTCGGCTGTTCAACCATGCTTCCTGACATCAGAGCGCCAGGAGTACAAAGCTGACAGCCGACGCCATCTTCTCCAGTTTTTCTTGCCCCAGATGTCAGGAGTCCCAAAATGAGAAAGGTCCCATATCTTTTGCAAATACACCTCAGAAGAATGGTGAAAAAAGGAACCACAGAAAAGTAAAAATAAGAGGGGACAGGAGGGAGGAAAACCCAGACTGCAACAGTGAAGACGCTCAAACATCTACATTTATGGTAGGTGTACACAACTGTACCATGTTCATCGTGTTTCATTGCTGCAGTCATGACTGTAGGGTAGAATCCCAAAGCTGAAAGAAAGGGAGGTGGTCATAAAGAAGAAGGGGCGGCTAAAAGGCCCTGCAAGACTGCAGAGGCAAAGCCTGCCCTAGACTTAGAGTAGAGAGGTAAATTGTAGTGCTTAGAAAAAGTATGCACTGAACTCCAAGTTGCAGCTTCCAAAATGTCTTTGGTAGGAACTCCCCTGAGGAAGGCCGCAGAAGTGGCAGCAGCTCTGGTGGAATGAGTCCGTATACTCCCTAGGATTTGCTTTCCATGGTGTGAATAACAAAATCTGATTCCATGAGCAATCCATTTAGAAATGGTCTGTTTTGAAATGGCTTTACCATGGGAACTTGAAGCATAAGAAACAAACAATTGTTCTGATTTTCTGATGTCCTTGGTTCTGTCCAGGTAAAAACGTAGTTGTCTGTGTACATCCAAGGAATGTAAGATCCTTTCCCCTTTATTTTGAGGAGTGGGGAAAAAGTTGGCAAGTGGATAGCTTGATTTAAGGCCACTTTGGAAACCATCTTAGGCATGAAGGTAGGATTAGTCCTCAAAGACACCCTGTCTTGATGAAAAATAATATAAGGTTCCACAGCCATAAGAGCTTGTAACTCTGAAACTCTCCTGGCAGAGGTTAGGGCTAACAGGATAGCTGTCTTACAAGATAAAAACTTGATGTCAGAAGAGGCAGCAGGCTCAAAAGGAGGCAAGGTTAGTTTTTCCAAAACATAGCTGAGATCCCAAGCAGGAATGGGAGAAGATCTAGGAGGTCTTAGCTCCTCTGAGAAACCGTCTCATGAGCTGGTGGGAAAAGATTGGAGGGTCTGTATTATAATGAGCAGAAATAGCAGAGGCATGTATCTTAATGGAAGAGAAAGAGACCCTTATGTAAGAGATCTGTCAAGCAAAGTAAAATTAAAGGAATGTTCGGAAGAAGAGGATCAGAATCCTGAGCCTGCATCCAGGAACAAAATCTTTTCCATTTTCCTGCATAAGATTTTCTAGTGCTAGGACGTCTGGCTTCTAAAATGACATCCATTACCTGCTTGGGTACGAAAGAAGAAATCAAAGGCCCTGGATTAACCAGGCTGCCAGGCTGAGAGTTCTGATATGAGTGTGTAGAACCTGACCCTGATGTTGGTACAGAAGGTTCGGAGACTGAGGTAAAACCCAAAGGGGCTCCAGACATAGGTTTTTTAGAGTTGGGTACCAAAACTGTCGAGGACAATTTGGGGCCAGCAAGGTTATCATCTTGGGCTTGTCCTGTTTTATCTTTAATAATACCCGTGGAAGAAGAGGAAGAGGCAGAAAAGCATATCCCGAGAGGTTCCTCCAACTGAATGATAGGGCATCCACTTTCCAAGCTTCTTTGTGGAAAGTCCTGGTGCAAAAATTCTGTAGTTGATGATTGAGATGGGATGCAAAGAGGTCTATGTGAGGACATCCCCAGACTGCTGTTATCATCCTGAATATTTTGGTGTCCAGCATCCACTCGTGTGGATCCGAAAGGTTTCTGCTCAGACTGTCTGCCAGGAAGTTTTGCTTCCCTGGTAGAAACTGAGCTTGAAGGTCCAGATTGCAAGCTAGAGCTGTGTTCCATAGATCCATGGCTAGTCTGCAAAGGGGGTAGGAATGAGATCCCCCTTGCTTGTTTATGTACCATATTAACTGTGGTGTTGTCTGTCCGTATTAGTAGTTGTTCTGGTTGTGGAAGATTCCTGAAGGCCATTAGAGCTTTCTGAACGGCTAACATTTCTTTTAAATTGATATGCAGGTGCTTCTGATCCTTTGTCCAAAGGCCCTGCAGACAGTTTCCCTGAAAATGGGCTCCCCAAGCATAATCCGAGGCGTCCGTGGTTAGAATCTGAGTGGCAGGAGGCAGACAGAAGGATTTCCCCTTTGTTTAGAGTACATGCCCTGGACCACCAAAGAAATTCCTTTTGAAGGCAAGGCAGGACGGAGATCAGTATGTCTAAACTGTGGCAATGATGAGACCATACACTTTTTAGGTACCACTGTATTTTCCTCATGTGTAGTCTTGCATATGGTACGAGAAGGATGCAGGAGGCCATGTAACCCAAAGCCTGCAGGAATCTCCTTGCAGATAGCTGAGTTAAAGTTGCCAAGGTCTTGAAAGTTGAAGCCAGCTGTAATTGTTTTTCGGATGTCAGAAATGCCATCTGGGTTATGGTGTTTAGAAGAGCACCCAGAAAAGTTATCTGTTGTAAGGGTGTCAAATTTGACTTTTTTATGTTTACAGAGAATCCCAGGAACTTGAGGAGGTTCTGTACAAATTCTAGATGCAGGAGTAAGACATCCTTGCTGTCTGCCTGAATTAGACAATCGTCCAGATAAGGGTAAATTTGAATTCCCTTGAGTCTGCAGTAAGCTACTACTGGAGCCAGGCATTTGGTGAAGACCCTGAGTGCAGTAGACAATCCAAAGGGCAGCGCAGAGAATTGAAAGTGCCTCAATCCGGCCTTGAACCTGAGGTATTTTCTGCGTTCCTGCCTGATGGGAAAGTGTAAATATGCCTCCTTTAAATCCAAAGTTACCATCCATGCATCTTTGGACAGCATTGGAAGTAGCTGCTGTAGAGTAAGCATCTTGAATTTTGGAATCTCTAGAAAGGTGTTTAAGACTGACAGATCCAGAATGGGTCTCCATGAGTTTTGCTTCCTGGGGACTATAAAGAGCCTTGAGTAAAAAACCCTGTCCCATCTCTGAAAGTGGAACCAGTTATATGGCTTTCATGGCCAAAAGAGCTTCCACCTGGTTTAAGGCTGTCCATTGATGTTTTGGAAGGTCTGGCCATCCGCTTGGCCTTGGCAGGGTATGAAAATATAATTTGTAACCTCTTAAAACCACATCCAGAACCCACTTGTCTTGGGTTATATGAGTCCAAATTTTGATAAAAAAGAGAGAGTTTTCCTCCGAGAGGGGCTTCCAGGCAAGAAGTTCCTGCAGCCCAACAGAGGGAGTCATCGAGTTTGTTTCCTATGAGTTTGTGACCTGTCCTCTCCTCCCCTAGGGGTGGAAGCAGTCCACTGTCTTGGTCTAGAAGAAGCTTGTGTTTGAGACCTTCCTCTGGAGCATCTATATCTACCCCTCTGAGGCCTGTCTGAAGTGGGAAAGGATCAATTTTTAGAAGGCCAATTCCTGCTAAATCTTTGTGGCTGTACTTGTAAGAAATCTTTAACGGTTTGCATGGATTTCGCCTTATCCTCCATCTTTTTAATCACCTCTTCAGCTTTTGATCCAAACAAAACATTATGCTGAACAGGAGCATCCAATAATTTAGCTTTTACTTGTTCTGGCAAATTTTGTTCCTTTAGCCATGCATGCCTTCTAATGACTGTGCCGGAGGCAGCAGCCCTACAAGAAGCCTCCAAGGCATCAAATCCACAGTGTAAACCACGCTTCCCAACTTGTTCAGTGGCATGCAATAAGTCATGTAATTCCTTATCTGCACAGGCAGAAATGGAAGTAAGCTTTTGTTTTAAAACAGACAAGAGAAATTGCTGGTATTTCAGCATATGAAACTGACAGTTTAAAGCCCTAATGGACAAAGTAGCAGAAGTGTACACTTTTTTGCCCCATCTTTCTAAAGATCTAGAATCCTTTTCAGTGGGAATGGAATTTTTGGCAGAAGCGGCCTCAACTCCCTTAGGACCCTGAGAAATGGTTTCAGGGTCAGCAGAAGGGTTCTTGTATAAAAACTGGTGGGAATCAGGAACCCTGTAATATCTATCAGGCTTAACAGGAGCAGGAGGAAGAGAGTCAGGGGTTAAGTTAGCCTCCGAAAAAGCATCATCCACAATATCCAAAACAGGAGGAATAGCCAGGGGTCTATGTTGGGGGAGAAGAAAATCCCTTAGTCTTTTCTTAGATTCCGAATACTCCTGTCCTTCCCAGTGGAAATGTTCCCTCATTTCATGCAAAGTTTCCCCAAATGAGAAATCCTCAGGGGGAAAAGCTGAAGGAATGGATTCCTCAGCATCAGAATCCTCATAAGGAGGGAAAGAAAATTCCTGGTCAGAAGAAGAAACTGAAGAAACAGAAGCCTGATCAGAGGAATCAATCATAATAAACATCCTGCCTTGGCCTTTTATCTGGAGGGGGATGAGAACCCCTAATCATAGTAAGTAAATCCTCCGCCATCTTGAGTAACTGTTTCTGTGACTTGGGAGCCGGTTCAGAAGAGGCCTGTGTTGCAGTCTGATTTAGAAGGAGTCTTTGCCTTTGTCTTTGGCTTTGCCTTTATTAGAAGCTGAGTAGGCCTGAAAACCCCTTCGGAAGCCGGTACCTGCACAGCGGCTCCGGATCCATCCGAAGGAGCATTGTCCGAAGGTCCTGCAATAGAAATATTTAAAGGCCTGGTTGGCTCCTCATGAGAGTCCGTTTCGGCCATCGGTTCTGAAATGGCCGACGACAGGGGCTGCAAAAGTGCCTCACCGACGACGGCCGAACCTGAAGCTGGCTCCGCTTGTGCGCTATCATCAGATTTGGACCTCGGAGGCCTGTCTTTATCCTTGCGACGTTTGTGAACTCCGGTAGCCGGAACCGTATCCGACGACATTTTGTAGTTAAAGCGCCTACTGAAGTAATGAAAAGCAAAATCGTATCTTCGTTTAATTGTACGTTGATTGAATCTAGCACAAAACCGACAACTAGCTACGCCGTGGTCAGGGCCTAAGCAAGGAATACAGTAAGAATGAAAATCCTTATGAGGTATTTTCTTCCCACATGAAATACAATTATTAACTTTTTCTGACATCGGACTGGAGCAAGAAAAAGTTTCCCCAATGGGGTACTTAGCTTTGAGTGGAGAAGAAAGTCTTCGGACTGAAGTTTATCAGAAAAAATCGTCAGGAGTCAGCCGACCGGCACTTGCGAACTGCTATCACCGCACGGCAAGAAAGACTGGAGAAGATGGCGTTGGCTGTCAGCTTTGTACTCCTGGTGCTCTGACGTCAGGAAGCATGGTTGAACAGCCGACGCCGGACCCAGACTTTGGGATTCTGGCCGACCGAGGACTGCCTGCCGGCAGGGGAGAACCCTACAGTCATGACTGCAACAGTGAAACACGATGAACATCTGGCATTATTGACTGACTGCAATTCTCAGCGATTTATCAGAAATTCAAAACCTTTTACAAGTGACAGGGTAAACGTTTGAGCCAAAATCAGACAAAGCTGACCGGTTTGGACATGAGGCAAAATTAAGTACTCCTCTAGGAAATTACATTTAACTTTTTGTTTTATGTTAGCAATCCACTACAGATAGTGCAAACACAAAATATGACATTATGCCACTCTCTTCTAATGGACGGCAGCATACAAATCTGAGATGCGTTATGTTTTACAAGATAAGACCTTTGCTGCTAATCAATACAGTACATGGCTATGGCAATATTACTAATACAATGCGGACGGCTTATAATCCAGTGCAGTCTGTACTGTGACTCTAACTTAAAGCGAGACAAGTTTGTCTAAACATGGTTGTACCCAAGAACAATGTTCCTACATATGTACGAGACTTATTTACAAAGACTTGACATTTAGCTGCATTCCATATCTATGCAAGGCAGAGTGTATTATGATGGTGACTCAATAGATTTGCCAGACCTGGGTTCATTTGTGCATTTGTATCTGTATTTTATATTAAGCTTTTCCATGTAGTTTAGAAATTGTACCAATTAGAGGCTGTCTTCTTAAAAAGGCAATATGCACAAATACTTCAGAGAAGCCACTAGGAAAAGCTGGGAGAATTATTTTAGTAAGTCACAGAAATCTGCACAGGGGAATTATTAGAAGAAACATTCTGGAAGACATGATCAGCATTACTGTCTTTTGAAGGCTCTACAGAAGAGCTGAGAGTCGTCCTGAGAAAATTGAAGACTCGAACAGAAGCTTATTATAAAATTTGCAATGGACATTGGATTGGGGGGGGGGGGGGATTTTAAGAAAAATATCAGGAATATATCCAAGCTAAAAGCTCAACCACATTCATCTGGTAGAAAAAGGTGTTCTCTCATGGGGCATATATATATATATATATATATATATATATATATATATATATATATATATATATATATATATATGGATCCATATCAGCTGAACGACTTTGCAGAAAATTTAAATTAATATGGTCGAGACCATATGATCGAGTTTTTGAAAACTCAAATCTTTTTAATGGAGATCTCGGTACAGCAAGGATGTGGACATTTAGTTTCTTACCTTTTCTTCAGTCTAGTTAGTTCAATCTCAGAGTTGGTATATATCATTTACAGGGGATGTGGGGGGCACAGGGGGGTTTGGCCACTACATAAACCTAAAGAAGTAGATTTTTGTATTTTTTTTTTTTTTTTGGTTGATCTTCAAGTTTTCGAAAACTCAATCATATGGTCTCATCCATATGAATTTCAAGTTTCTGAAAACTCACATCACATCTACTGTGTGTGTATATGTGTATCTATATGGGTTTACCTTTTATCGTCGAAATTCTACTTCACTTAACTTTAATATCCTGAGACGAGTCCACCAAACACTTACCTTACTTACTTTAATGAACGGTCACATTACCAGAATTTTGCTTCGGGAAAGGAAGTGGTTGGCCACCGTAGGGACATTTGCCCTTTTCCCCACTACAGCGTGTTCCTGGGTGGGTCTGATATGTTTCAGTGTGTTTACTTTGAAATGGTGGCCAACTGCCTCCTTTCCCAGGAGGAAAATTCTGATAATGTGACCATTTGATAAAAACAGCTAATTTTGCAGTACACTATTAACAGTAGAACATATCCAGGGTTGCCAGACGTCCTTATTTGAGCAGGACTGTCCCAAGATCAGCAGCCCAATCCCAAGTCCAGCACTGCCTTTTGAAAATTCCAGTGAAACAGGATCTGCTGTGTGATTTTTGATTGGCTCGTATACGGCATATGGGCCAATCATATATCACAAAGCAGAGCCACTTCTGTTCAATGCAGAACTGCCTGCTATTCTGCACGAAAGACCTTTTTTAGAAACATGAAGGACCTTTTTTTTTTTTGGTCCCTACCTGTCCCATCAGAAATGTGGCAACTCTGAACACATCACTGTCTAGTGCTCAGAGAATTAAAATGGTTAGAACTCCCCACATCACTTAATGCTTTTCAGCTAACTACAATACAGACATCTCTATAAGCCTGTGCCCAGCCTTTAACAACTTAACACAGCATTACTTTTCCAGTATAATTTCATGCTGTAGAGAAAAAATCACTACTCACTATAAACAAATCTAATACTGCAGGTGGCTCTCTATACTCAAATAGTGTGGTTAACCTATAGCACCACACCCCACTACCACTGAAATCCATTCAGAATGCAAACTCATTTAAAACGCAGCTAAAATTTCACCTATCAGCTCAATGGATCTGCTCTTGTATATCCCCAGGATAAAGTCCACTGTTATCTTCAGCTTGCCAGATGATCAAACCATTTTGCTTATTTCAGAATGACAATGTCAATGACACAACAGGTGGCATACTTGCCTTTGGTGTGGAAGGCTGCGAGTTTTACTCCCACACCAGGTAGATTGATTGCTGACACAACAGTGCAGAACTCCTGAGTGTGCTGCCCCTTCAGATGAGACATCAAACTGAGGTCCCATCTTCCTGAAATTAATGGTAGTTCAGGCGGATATAAAAGATCCCACAGCACCTATCGAAAAGAGTTGGGGTCCTTTATTTTAGACAACATAAAAAAATGCATGTGTACATTTACAAAATGCACATATTTACAGGCACATGTATACACATTTCTAATTTTTCTATCATCATTTTTCTTATAACATTTTCAGTGCTATTCTTCCATTGACCCCACTCCTCCCTCCACAACCATAATCTAATTTTTAGCAATATATTTGCCAAAATCCTCGTCAGGTCCATAACGGAGTACAATGCTCCATTCCGCATGTACCTAACCAAGTACTTACACCAACTGGAGCAGCTCCAGAGGTTTCTCACCAAAAAAATACAAAGCATAAGAACACTTAACTAAAGGCCCTGTCCCTTTACTTCTTCTCATATTGTTTATTGAGAGGGGACTTGTGCCAGACCTACAAGGCCTTCACTGATCCAGCCCTGATGAAAATGTTACATATTCACAAGAAAAATTATACAAAAGCAAATTGTTCCATGGACCTGAACCTTATTTGTGAAACAGAAGAACTTGCTGGAGAGAAAGATTTGTATCCCAAAAGCTACCTCGTCTATGGAATACATTTCCCATCTTCTTAAAACAAAGCGCATCCGTCATTCTCTTCAAAAGGAATTTGGATAAATGGATGGGGAACCGTAAATTCACTCCTGGGGTACTGCTCATGTCCCTTATGGACAGAGCCAGTCTGTAAAATGACACAGGACTCAAACACCCAAAGACCCACTACCATATCTGGGGAATTAAGATATAATACTGTCATATCCTGAGTATTAAGATTGTAAAGGCTCTTGTGCTATTTATTAGCCCAGTAATCACCTATGAACCTATATAGTTTTCTGGTGGAAGCTTTGTGCGATGATAAAAGAATGCCACAGACAGGAGAGGAGAGCCTGGGCTGCCTAGAGATCAGCAGAATTGGAGAAGCCATGCAGTTAGTTTTAGGCCTGGAATGTCTGGATGAGTCCTGTCTGTTGGGTGGGGCAGTAGGTCTTGAGTTGGGTCCAGGGAGACAGAAAAGATGAGGCCAAAGAAAGGGAAACCAAATCTGATGAGGCCAGTAAGGGGCAATATGGATAACTATGCTCTTCAATAGAGATGCTTTCTGAAGAAATTTGGGGAAAGGGGTAACAGGGGGTAAAGCGTAAAGGAAACTGGAGGGCTAATCATGAAGCACAGCTTTCCTTGATGACTCCCCCATATGGGGGATCAGTGCAAAGAATCTGCTACACTTGTTGAGGGGAGATGCAAAGAGGCTGCAGCATGGTTGGCCCCATCAACGGAAAATCCTCTCCGCCACCTTCATACTGAGGGACCACTCATGAGGCATTAGGATAGACTTACTTAACTTATTTGCAATCACGTTGGACTTCCCTGGAATGTGAGATGCTATCAGAAAGTGATTGGATGAGACTGCCCATTACCATACCCTCACAGCTTCTCGACAAAGGGTGTAAAATTTGGTTCCCAACACACTGCTCTGTCTGGATTGCAATATTACCGTAGGGGAGTGTGTCTTGAAAGTCCTGCAATGTTAGGACGACAGCTCTCATTTCCAAGACATTTATACGCTTGCTGGACTCTTCAGGGGGCCATGTGCCTTGGACGGTCTTTCCCAAGAACTGCCTCCCCACCCGATCTGGGAAGCGTGCATGATCACTGTGGCCTTGAGTTGGGGAAGAACAAAGGGACGACCTTCTTGTACTTGACTGGAGTGTATCCACCATAAAAGATAATTCCTGCAAGCTTGAATTATTTTGACTTGACTGGATAATGGTTGATGAAAATGGACCAGTGACAACACAAGGAGAAAAAAACTAAGGGTAATGCTGCTCAATGCCAGAAGTCTAAACCTCAAGATGCACGCACTCAAAGCTCTCCTCAGTATGGAGAATATCAATATCTGTGCAGTAACAGAAACCTGGTTCAAGGCTCCCGAGAGCACCCCAGCAATACCAGGCTATAACTCATACCATGCTTTTCAGCCCCAAAACTCGGACCGAATCACAAAAGGAGGGGGAGTATCCATATTCATCAAAGATACCCACACCTCCAGGTTAGTAGCACTGCACGAAGCATCGGAGACCATTCATGTGCAACTAACAGTGGGCAAAACTGCCTTTCAGTTTGTAGCCTGCTACAGATCACCCTCCCAAACTCAGGAACCCCACTCGGCTTTCCTGAGAACATTGGAGAATATTAAGGTCTCTCCAAACACCATAATATTGGGTGACTTCAACTACCCAAACATTGATTGGGAAAACTACTTAAGCCCAAACACCCTCGCCCAATGATTCCTAGAATTTATAAACTCAAATGCTATGGAACAACTGGTCACCACTCCCACAAGAGGGGACAACATATTGGACCTGGTCATCACCAACATGGGGACTCTATGTTCCACACCGGAGGTAAACCCCTCATTGGTAAGATCAGACCATAAATTAATCTCACTGGACATCCATATCCCGTCCCCACCTCCAGCCAAGGAAACCACGGTGAAAAATTTCTCAAAAGCAAACTTCACACTTCTCAAAACCGAGGTGGAATCCTTCAAAGCCCCTGGGCCAGTGGAAAATACTGCCCAAACCGCAGAATCCTTTACAAACGCATTCCATGGACACCTACAGGACTGCATGGATCATGCTATCCTAAATAAAACCAATATTCACTCCTCCAAAGGCAGGAGACCTGCCTGGTGGACCCCGGCCATAAATAAGCTATACAACAGAAGGAGGAAGCTACTACATGACAGAGCAAAATCCCAAAAAGGGAAGGCATCTCTGATCAGTACTAGCAAGATACTACGATCCCTCATAAAATCATCTAAGGCCAGCTTCGAAAGAAAAATTGCCCAAGATGCTAAAGACAATCACAAGGCCTTCTTTAGTTATGTCAGGAATCTGGGTGGCAACTCCCAGATATGCTCTGAGTTAGTGCAAAATGACAAAAAATACACTGAACCCACAGACATTGCCAACATCCAGGCTGACAGGTTCAGTGCAAACTTCTCCCCCCCTTCCCCCCCAAAAGAGCAAATGTCTATCCCAACAGAAAGTAGCCTCCCTGCCATCACAGAAGCACAGGTGAAAGCTGCCCTCTCAAAGCAAAAAACACAGCATCAATGGGACCGGACAGTGCCCCGGGCTGCGTCTTACACGAGCTCCAAGAAGAACTGAACCCTCACATAAAGACACTGTTCAGTCTCAGCCTTACGACAGGATATATACCCAAAGAATGGCGTACAGCAACAGTGGTCCCGCTCTACAAAGGTGGTACCACAACGGACCCTGGAAACTATCACCCTATAAGCCTGACTAGTCTGGTCTGCAAAGCTATGGAGCGTACCATCATGGAACTCATAAACAAAGACATTGAGAACCTCCAGACACTGGATCCTACCCAATTCGGCTTTGTTAAGGGCAAATCTTGGCTCTTAAACCTAGTTGACTTCTTTGAAACAGTTACCAAGGCCATAGATGAGGGGAAGGTAGTCCACACAGCCTACCTGGACCTCGCAAAAGCCTTCGACACAATACCCCACTCGGGCATCATTAATAAGCTCACAAGCTTAAATATCAACCCCTATGTCACAAGATAGGTTGCAAACTGGCTCAGGGATAGAACCCACATGGTCAGAATTGCAGGTGCCATGTCAGACTCTAAACCAGTTACAAGTGGCGTCACACAAGGCTCAGTCCTGGGACCTTTCTTGTTCGGTACATACTTCTCTGAGGTACATGCTAACACGGGAGGACTATGGCTGACCAAGTTCGCAGATGACTGCAAACTGGGAGCCATAATCGACTCTCCGGCTGACACAAGCATCCTCCAAAAGGGTCTCACAGAGACGGATACCTGGTGCCAGAGCCACTGCCTCAAGCTAAATGCCAAAAAGTTTATAGTCATCCCCTTTGGGAAAAACAAAGTGCCCACAAATTACCACATAGGTCGTAATCCATTAAGTACGGAAGACGTAATTAGGGATTTGGGGACCCAAGTAGATAGTAATCTCTCCTTTGACACTCACGTTGCCAAAGTGGTTAGGAAGACCTTCTATATATATAGCCCACCTTATCACGAAAGGGTTCACATCTAGATCAAGAGAGGTCATTGTGCCCCTCTACTCATTACTCATCAGGCCCATAATTGAATACAATACCCCATTTGGGATGTACCTTACCAGACACCTGCAGCAACTGGAGAGACCACAAAAGTACCTCACCAAGAGGATCAAGGGCCTCAAACAGATGCCCTATGCAGTTCGACTAAAGCAACTCCAGCTCTACTCAGTTGGCTTACCGCCTACTCAGAGACGATCTATGCCTGACGTACAAAGTCATGTCTAACCCAGAATTAATGGACATGCTCCACTTCAAGAAATCCAAATCCCTTAGAGCTACATGCTCCAGGGACTTAAACCTCAGCATAGCAATAAATAGGACATGCTGGAGGGACAGATTCATATCCCAGAGGCTCCCCTCACTCTGGAACAAAATCCCAATTCATGTTAGGTAGAGCCCCTCACTGACCCTCTTCAAGAGAGATCTTGACGAGTGGATGGGAGATTGTAAGTTTACCCCTGGGATCTCTTCTATGTCCCTGCTAGGCAGAGGCACAGTAAACTAACCTTAAAAGGGCTATCGTCTGTGACCTACTATACAGAGGCACAGTTAACTAATCTAAAGGGAGGCAAAAGCCAAACACACTCTGGCTAGGCTTATAAATGCCCTAGGGCAGATAGCCTAGTATCAACCTATGAGTGTCCACTGAAGAAATCTCATATGGTACCTTGCCAACGGGACCAGAGTAATTGCCACTGACATGGATCCCAAGGCTTGAAGAATCAGCTGAGCTGAAAGAGAAGAATTTTGAATGATCTTTTTGACCTGGAACTGAATAGACTGAACTTTGGAGAGAGGGAAAGAAGCTGTTTGAGTGACTGAATTTGAGTAAGGCACTGATGAATGCAAACATCTGTGTTGGTTTGAGACCATATTTGTTGTGATTGACTGAAATCCCTAGGTGTGAGCATAAATGGAGTATGTAATCTCGTGATTGAATCAGATGATGCCTGGTCGGAGTGGTTATGAGACAGTTGTCCAGATATGAAAACACTTGGAATCCCTGCAGTCTAAAGTGACCTGCTACTACTTACATACACTTGGTAAACACCCTGGGGGCTGTGATTGAGACCAAAAGGCAAAGCTCTGTTTTGGTAATGACTAGCTCCCAGCCGGTAGCACAGATACCTCCTAGACTGTCTGTTCACTTTCATGTGACAGAATGCATCCTTAAAATCTATCGAGTACATCCAGTTGTCCTTGTGCAAAAGGGACAGAATGGACTGAACCATGACCATTCGAAATTTTATGTACTGAACCAATTGATTTAGATTGCAAAGATCCAAAATGGGTCTCTAAAAAGAATCTTGAATAAGTTCTGGACTCTCTGTGGTCTGAGGAAACCTCTTGGAGAGCTCTTTTTTCTAGCAGCTTGTTTATTTCAATTGCTGCTGCTTCTCTCCGATTTGTTGGAACATCAGGGATTTTGTTTACTAGCAGGGGTGGATGGGAAAAGGGTATTTTACAACCTCTGGATATTATCCTCTGCACCCATGAATCTTTTGTAATTTCTTTCCAGGCTCTGTGGTGCAGGGATAAGTGACCTCCAACTACTTCCAGAGATGGATAGTCAGGCCTCCTTTCAGAAGTGCTAATAGGATCTGTCAGAGAAGGTCTCTCTGGATCCCCGGTTATGCAGACTACCTCTGCAGTGGGGACAGCATCTTTCACTAGAGTCCCCCCTCTTTCCCTGGCAGAACTGTCACAATGTGGATCTTGGAAGGGATCCTGGGATATTTTTAACTATATTTTCATTTTGCCTCATTGGTTCCTAGAGAAATTCTGTTGAGGGATCAAATAAATGTACATTCACAGCAGGCAGGGTTTTTCCTTCCTGCTCTCACCTAGACAGTGCATCTTTTACTTTGCAGGAAAATAAGGAATGTCTGTCAAAGGGAGCACTGACGAAGCAGGATTTGAAGGGTTCTGCAAAGTCACACAAATGCATCCAAGCATGCCTTCTGATGGAAATGCCTGAACCCGCAACCCATGAGGTACCTTCTGTTGCGTGGGAGATAAGCCTCCTGTACAAGTTTAAAATGGACTAAAGGGTAGCCAACTGTGAGGCAATAGTGCTCTCTGCCTTGGAGGTTATGGCCCAGTGAGGGACTTGGAAAGCTCCTTACCAAATCCCTCTGAAGTCTCATAAAATGTGCCAAGTAGTTCAGCAATCTAAGGGCAAAAGTCACTGATGCACAGACATGCATGCTTCCAAATTCTGTCGAGTACCAGTAGACTGCTCCAACATCTTTGGACTTGACACCAACACCTTGGATCCGGTGCTGGGCCACTCTGATTCCAGCAGAGTTGATGAGACTAGCATCTTCCGATCCAAGGTGGACTCGGGGATTTTTTTAGATCCAATGGCTCCAAAACCAAAGGCCAGATCGGAGAAGGAGCCAATAACAGGGGAGTAGTACTGACAAGACTCACAGGACCTGATGGGGATAGAGCTAGAACAACTCCCACTTGAATATGTGTAGAGAGAAATTTCCTCATCATCATGTCCACATTGGCTTCTGTCAGACTCTTAGAGGATCGAACAGATGATGCCGTAGCAGATGGTCTGCAGTGCTGTTTCCATGAAAGTCCCAAAAAAGGGGAAGGAAGCTAGGAAGGGACTGGATCTGGTAACAGCTGAGGTGACCGGATCCAGTGACATTTTTCTGATCTATGTTTTGGATCCAAAACTTTAGCCACTTTATGAAGTAGTTCAGATACAGGAAACAAAGAGAAAGACTGGTCTAGGGATCTTTTTCTCGAGTCCTTGGTAACAGAATCTCCTGTTGTATCAATGTTTTTGAGGGTGAGGATGTCAAGCCAAACTTAGAGGGTAGCAAACCTCTAAAGACTACTTGTTTTTCCTGTCTATCAAGGCCTGCAAATTAAAGGCCTAACATATGCCACAGTTAGCATTGAAATGAAATGGGCTTAAATAATAGACACAGAGTATGTGTCAGAATTTGGAATTTTGTGGCTGCAGGCTATGCACTTTTGAAACCAGAAGGTTGCTCTGACATAACTAGGAAAAGGTAAAGAAGAGTCAAGTATTTGGAAACAGAAACATTTATATATATATTACAGTGGATATAAAAAGTGTACACACCCCTGTTAAAATGCCAGGTTTTTGTGATATACAAAACTGAGACCACAACAAATCAATTCAAAACTTTTCCCACCTTTAATGTGACCTATAACCTGTACACTTCAATTGAAAAACAAACAAATCTGTACCAGGAAAAAATATATAAAAATAAAAAACGTACAATAAACTTGTTGCGTAAGTGTGCACACCCTTAAATTAACATTTTTTTGAAGTACCTTTTGATTTAATTACAACATTCAGTCTTCTCAGGTAGGAGTCTATCAGCATGGCAAATCTTGACTTGGCAATATTTGCCCACTCTTCCTTGCAAAAGTGCTCCAAATCTGTCAGATTGCGAGGGCATCTCTTGTGCATAGCCCTCTTCAGGTCACCCCACAAATTTTCTGTTTGATTTAGGTCTGGGCTCTGGCTGGGCCATTCCAAAACTTTCATTTTCTTCTGGTGAAGCCATTCCTTTGTTGATTTGGATGTATGCTTGGGGTCACTGTTGTATTGAAAGGTGAAATTCCTCTTCATCTTCAGCTTTCTAGCAGACGCCTGAAGGTTTTGGGCCAAAAGTGACTGGTATTTGGAACTGTTCATAATTCCCTCCACCTTGACTAAAGCCCCAGTTCCAGCTGAAGAAAAGCAACCCCAAAACATGACACTGGCACCACCATGCTTCACCATGGGGATGGTGTTTTTTTGTTGATGCAAAGTGTTGTTTTTGCACCAAACGTACCTTTTGGAATTGTGCCCAGACAGTTCAGCCTTGGTCTCATCAGACCATAACACATTTTCCCACATGCTTTTGGGAGACTTGATATATTCTTTTGCAAATTTTAACCAGGCCTGGATGTTTGTGTGTGTAAAAAAAGGCTTCTGCCTTGCAACCCTACCCCATAGGCCAGATATAAGGAGAATATGGGAGGTTGTTGTCACGTGTTGTACATAACCGGTACTTGCCAGAAATTCCTGCAGCTCCTTCAGTGTTGTTGTAGTCTCTTGGCAGCCTCCCTGACCAGTTTTCATCTCGTCTTTTCATCAATTCTAGAGTGACGTCCAGTTCTTTGCAACGTCACTGCTGTCCCATATTTTCTCCACTTTTTCAAGACTGTCTTCACTATGTTCCATGGTATATCCAATGCTGTGGAAATTTTTTTGTACCCTACCGACTGATGCCTTTCAGCAACGAGATCCCTTTGATGCTTTGTAAGCTCTCTGCAAACCATGGATTTTGCTGTAGCAGACAACTGAGTAAATGTCAGGAAAATCCTACTAGGACAGCTGAACTTTATTTGGGGTTAATCAAAGTCTCTTTAATTGATGGCAGGTGTGTACCCAAGAGGACTGAGTGCTGTAATTAAAACAAAAGGTGCTTCAACCAAGTACTAGATTAAGGGTGTGCAAACTTATGCAACCAGCTTACTGTACGTTTTTATTTATTTGCAGTTTGTTTGCCAGGATAGTCCATTGGGCCATGAGGAGCCCGTTTTCAATGGAATCCTGGGGAGAAAAACTCCAGAAAAAAAATACAAGTTACAAAAATGACAACATAGCACATAAGAGCGAGTTAAAGGAGTAAAAACATATAAGTAATACAGAAATTAACATATTGATATGCACAAAGTAATACAGCGGGCACAGTGGTAATGCAATAATAGAGTATATACATAAAATCAAAGTTCTTAAAAGACACTAACTTATACAATAATTACAAGACTGTTTTTTTTATTCCCCCCCCCCAATCGATTTGTTTTTCAACTGAATTGTACAGGTTATAGGTCACATTAAAGGTGGGAAAAGTTTTGAAATGATTTATTGTGGTCTAATTTTTCTTTATATCACAACATGGCATTTTAACGAGTGTGCACACTTTTTATATCTACTGTAAAAAATAAATAAAATAAAAAAAATATATATATATAAACATTAAACAGATATTAGAAAAAGTACAGTTTTGTACCTACCATAAATGTAGATGTTCGAAGATCCACATTGCTGCAGTCCTAACACTTGGGTATTCCGCTGTCCCTCATTCGGCCCGAATATCAGAGTATAAGGCTGACGTCGGCCAGGGCGCATTTGACTGACATCAGAACGTCAGGGTACAAATGCGCATGACCGACGTCATATCCTCAGTCTTTTCTTGCCCCAGATGTCAGAAGACCCTAAAAAGAAGGGTCCAAACCCAAAGACCACAACTAAACAAATAGCTAGTCTAACACCAAAAATATGTATAATATATACAATATATACAAAATGCAATATACAAAATGCAGTTTGCCTCAGATGGATAACTCAACCCACACAACCACCTCAAACAACAGAGGGGAAGGAGGGAGGGAAAATTGGACTGCAGCAATGTGGATCTTCGAACATCTACATTTATGGTAGGTACAAGACTGTACTATGTTCTTCATCTCACATTGCTGCAGTCCTAACACTTGGGTAGAATCCCAAAGCAGAGGTAAGGGAGGATGGCTAAACTATAATGAAGCAGGAGCTGCCAAAATGCCCTGTAACACAGCAGTGGCAAAACCAGCCCTGGATTTAGAGTACAAGGGAAGGTGGTAATGCCTAGAGAAGGTATGCACTGAACTCCAAGTGGCTGCCTCCAAAATATCCTTAGTAGCCACCCCCCTCAAAAAAGCTGTTGAAGTGGCAGTAGCCCTAGTGGAATGAGGTCTAATCCCAGCTGGAATCTCTTTGCCATGATGGGAAAAAATAACAGAAAGCAATGCAAAATCCAATCCACTTAGAAATAGTTTGTTTTGACACAGGCTTGCCCTGAGAGCACAAAGCAAAAGAAACTAACAACTGCTGAGATTGTCTGAACCCTTTAGTTCTGTCCAAATAATATCGCAACTGCCTGTGAACATCTAAGGTGTGCAAAATCTTTTCCCCTTTAGTTTGGGGATTTGCATAAAAAGTAGGCAAATGAATAGTTTGGTTTAAAGCCACACTAGAAACCACTTTAGGCATAAAGGAGGGATTGGTACGTAAAGATACCCTATCCTTGTGAAAAATTAAGAAAGGCTCAACTGCCATAAGGGCCTGTAATTCAGAAACCCTTCTTGCAGAGGTAATGGCCAACAAAAAAGCAGTCTTCCATGACAAATATTTCAACTCAGCAGTAGCTGCAGGCTCAAAAGGTTGTAGAGTGAGTTTCTCCAACACAAAATTGAGATCCCAAGCAGGAGTAGGAGCTCTTCGTGGGGGTCTTATATTCTTTGCCCATCTGAGAAATTGCTTGAATAAAGGATGAGAAAACAATGGTGGGTCACAATCGTAGTGAGCTGAAATTGCTGCAGCATGAATCTTAATAGAAGAGAAGGACAAACCTTTGTCCAATAACTCAGTAAGATATTGAAGAGCCACACTTAAGTCAGGCTCAGAAACATCCAAATCCTTAGCTGCACTCCAAAATAAAAATCTCTTCCATTTATCTGCATGACACTTTTCTTGTACTAGGCCTTCTGGCTTCCAAAATCACATTCAAAACTTGTTGTGGAAGTTGAGACCCTCTATGGTTTAAAACAGAATATGCCATGCTGTTAGGTGAAGAGAGTGAAGTTTGACATTGAGCAAATGACTGTCCTCCTGGGACAACAGATGTGGAATCAAAGGCAAAGGCCATGGAGGCTTCCGTACTAGACTTCTCAGTAGTGGATACCAGTGCTGTCGAGGCCAATCTGGAGCTATCAAAATCATCCTTGGCTTGTCCTGTCTGACCTTCAGAAGTACCTTTGGGAGGAGAGGAAGAGGTGGAAAGGCATACACATGAAGATTTTTCCAACTGAAAGAAAGAGCATCCACTTTCCAAGCTGTGTGATGAAACCGCTTTGTGCAAAACTTTGGCAGCTGGTTGTTTAGTGGAGAAGCGAACAGATCTATGTCTGGAGTTCCCCAGGACACTGTCAATTTCTGAAATACATGAAGATCCAGTTTCCACTCATGGGGATCCATGATTTGTCTGCTTAACACATCTGCTAAGGAGTTCTGTGCTCCCGGCAGAAACCTTGCTTGAAGACTTAGTTGTAAACTGAGAGCAGTCTCCCACAAAATCATTGCTTGCCTGCATAGAGGATAAGAATGTGTTCCCCCTTGCTTGTTGATGTACCACATGACAGTTGTGTTGTCTGTTAGAATCAACACCTGCCCCGGAAGAAGTAAATCCTTGAAAGCTATTAATGCAAACTGGACTGCTAACATCTCCTTCATGTTGATATGTAGATGTTGTAGTCTGGCAGGCCACTTGTCTTGTATCCACTTTCCATTTAGATGAGCTCCCCAAGCTATGTCTGAGGCATCTGTCGTTAAAATCTGACTTGCCTCTGGCCGGGTCACAGAGAGTCCCTTGTTTAGGTGACATTCCTGAGCCCACCACAAAAATTCCTTTTGAATGCAAGGTATTATTTGAATGACAGTGTCCAGATCCTGGCAGTGCTGTGTCCATACATTTTTGAGATACCATTGTAGCTTCCTCATATGCCATTTGGCATTGGGAAGCACCAGAATACAAGATGCCATGAACCCTAAGGCTTGAAGGACTGTCCTTGCAGTCAGCCCGGACTGATGAGATAGCTGATGGAAGTAAAGGGATAGACTCTTTTGTTTGTCCGGGGTTAAAAAGGCCATCTGGGATGCTGTATTCAGTCTCACACCCAGAAAGCACATGTCTTGAGAGGGTACTAGACTGGACTTTATTTCGTTCACAGAATACCCCAGGCATCTTAGCACTGCTATCACATATTCCAAATGATGAAGAAGCTCTTCCCTTCCTTGAGCCAGAATCAGGCAGTCGTCCAAATAAGGATAGATCTGAATTCCTTTTAGCCTGAAGAAAGCTATCACTGGAGCCAGAACTTTCGTGAACACTCTGGGCGCAGTAGATAAGCCAAAGGGCAATGCAGAGAACTGATAGTGAGAAGTCCCAGCTCGAAAACGCAGATACTTCCTGCAACTTAGTCTGATAGGAACATGAAGGTAAGCCTCCTTGAGATCCAAAGTTACCATCCAATGATCTTTGCCCAGCAGAGGTAAAAGCTGCTGCAACGTCAACATTTTGAACTTGGGAATGTCCAGATAAGTGTTGAGGATAGACAAATCCAAAATTGGTCTCCACGTGTTCCCCTTCTTTGGGACTAGGAACAGGCGAGAATAAAATCCTAGCCCCCTTTCTGGCATAGGAACCGGCTGTATGGCCCCTATTTGTAGTAGCAGTGAAATTTGCTTGTGAGCCTCTATTCTTTGTTGAGGAGGAATGTCTGGCATGCCTTTGAAAGGAGGCAAGGTATGGAAATAAAACCTGTAACCGTGATGTATGATATCCAGTACCCATTTGTCTAGGGTAATCAGACTCCAATTTTCTTTGAAAAGTGCCAACCTTCCTCCCAAAGGTGCTGCCAGGCGAAAAGGTTCTGGCAGCTGAAAAGGTAGGTCATTGGGTCTGTTTACGAAAGGACTGACCCCTGCTCTCACTCGAAGACTGTGCAGGAGAACTCCCTGTTCTGGGCCTGAAAGAGCCCTGACCTCTGCCCCTGCCACGTCTAGATCTACCCCTAGACTGGGAATCATAAGAAGGATATGTCCACCCTTTAGTAGGCCAATTTCTACTAAACTTTGGAGGCTGAACCTGCAAAAAATCTTTAACAGTCTGCATAGACTTAGCCTTGTCTTCCATTTTCTTTAAAACTGACTCAACAGGAGAACCAAACAAGACATCAGATTGCAAAGGGGCATCCAAAATCCTAGTTTTAATATGGTCAGATAAATTTTGATCCCTAAGCCAGGCATGCCTGCGAAGAACTGACCCAGTAGCAGCCACCCTAGACGAGGCCTGTACAGCATCAAAAACACATTGTAAAGAATGCTTACCCACCTGTTCAGAAACATGCACTAAATCCTGTAACTCTTTACAGTCAATACCTTCCGCCAGAGCATCAACCTTAGATTTCAACTGAGAAAGGAGATAATTTTGATATTTCAACATGTGAAACTGGCAATTCAAAGCTCTCATGGCTAGAGTGGAAGAAGTATAAACTTTCTTTCCCCATCTATCCAAGGCCCTGGCCTCTTTATCTGCAGGAACCGGATTCTTGACAACAGAAGCCTTAACACCCTTAGGCCCCTGGCTAACAGTTTCTGGGTCTGCCCTAGGACTCTTAAAAAGATACTTATGAGCTTCAGGCACCCTGTAATACCTATCCGGTTTAACAGGAGCAGGAGGCAAAGAATCAGGATTAAGAGAAGCCTCTGCAAACACATCTTCCACCACATTCAGAACAGGAGGTATAGCTAAAGGCCTATGCTGGGGTATAAACAAAAATTCCCTAAGCCTTTTCCTGGAATCAGAGAAATCCTGACCTTCCCATTTAAAATGCTCTCTCATGGAGTGAAGGGTCTCTGAAAAAGAAAAATCCTCAGGAGGAGAAGCAGAAGGAGTAGAATCATCCACATCAGAATCAGAATAATGAGAATACTCCTGCAAGTCTTCAGCCGAAGACTCAGACACATCCAAGCCTGCTCATAATCCCCCAACACAGGTTCCATCCTAGGCCTCTTATCAGGAGGGGGCATAGAGCCTCTAATTAAAGTAATTAAATCCTCCGCCATTTTGAGCATGTGCTTCTTGGGCACAGCACCTGAAGAACTGGGAGTGACACCCACAGAAGCTAAACTAGACCTGCCTCTAGGAGAAGCCTTGGAAACAGAAAGAGAGGGCCTAGACCCCTTAGGAAGGGAGGGGAGTACAGATACTTGAGAAGCCCCTACAGCCTGCCCTGCCTCCTGGGAGGCCACATCCTGTAAAATCAAAGTTTCTCCCTGGGTCTCCAGAGAGGCCCCCGTCAGAACCACCGGTTCCACTGACACCTCTAAAGAACTGACGTCCGGTTCGGACGACTCCTCTAACCTAGGTTTAACTGCCTTGTCTTTGCGCTTCTTTGAGGAAGCCGGCGTCGGAGCATCCGACGGCATTTTGTAATTGCACCGCTTCCCAAAGACCAACCTTGCACAATCCAACCTCCGCTTTATAGTGCGCTTATTAAACCTAGCACAAAAGCGGCATCCAACAACGGCGTGCTCAGGTCCTAAACAAGGTATACACAAATTATGGTAATCCCTATGCGGTATCTGTTTCCCACAAGAAATACAGTTATTCACTTTTTCTGACATCCGGTAAACCACTGAGGCAAGAAAAAACCAAAATATTCCCCAACGGGGTACTTAACCAACTCTGACTTCGGTCTGAAACTCCGAATTCGAAAAATTTCAGAACGCCGAACGGCACTTGCAACACTGCTTCTGCATCGGACCATGCGGCAAAAAAGACTGAGGATATGACGTCGGTCATGCGCATTTGTACCCTGACTTTCTGATGTCAGTCAAATGCGTCCTGGCCGACGTCAGCCTTATACTCTGATATTCGGGCCGAATGAGGGACAGCGGAATACCCAAGTGTTAGGACTGCAGCAATGTGAGATGAAGAACATCAATACCAGCTATAGTAATAAACTAATATTATAAAGTACAAAAAAGGGAATACCAACAATGGTATTCAAGAAATACACAAATACATAGAAGTAATTTGTATGTAAAAGGGGCAGAAATATAACATTAATACTGGATTCAATAAAGGCTTAATAAGACGGAGGAAGTACTAGAAAGGTTGAAATATAGCAATAACCCACGCCTGGGTGTGGGTAATACTGGATTTACCCACGGTTGATGTGGTTTGGTCACGAGGGTGAAGCCCGAGTGGCCAAACAAAGCCAACCGTGGGTAAATCCAGCATTACCCAAACCCAGAAGTGGGTTATTTCTATTATACAATGACATTATTTAAGAAAAAAAATAATTACTTTTCTTAAATAATGGCGTTGTATAATGCCTCCTTGCTGCCCTTCCGCAGCTATCTGGTATTCTGCGGCAGTTATGATGTACTGCGCATGCGTATACTCACGCAGTACATCAAAGCTGTGGGCAAAAGCAACGGAGAAAGCAAGATCTCCGTTGCTTTTTACAACCCGTCTCGCTATGTTAAACGAGTTTAACATAGCGAGACAGCTTTAAAAAAGCAACGGAGAATCTCCGTTGCTTTTTTTTAAAGCTGTCTCGCTAGGTTAAACCCATTTAACATAGCGAGACAGTTTTGAAAAAAGCAACGGAGAAAGCAAGACCTCTGTTGCTTTTTTAAAAGTGTCTCGCTATGTTAAACGGGTTTAATGTAGCAAGACAGCTTTAAAAAAAGCAACGGAATATATTTAATTTAATTTTTTCCACTAGATTACTGGAAGCCATGTTTTGCACCAAAGGTGGAGCTTGAACTGCTTTTTTCTTAACAGTTGCAGGATTCTTCCCAGCCAGTGTTTTCTCTTCCCCTTTTCTAGCTGATTTTCTTCCATGTTCTTTTGAGTTTTTTTCTTTGCTAGCAAGCAGGCAGTGTACTTAACTTACCAGTAAATGAATGTACTAAATCTGGTCGCTATCTCTCAGTTTCATTTTTCACACTGTGGCAGCTGAAATTAAACTGTTTATCAGTGTGCAGCCATCTTTGAAGTCAACGTAAGATGGACCCTGTTTGGCAGTAACAGTTTACATTGCTTTTCCTTCTTTTTAAGTTTAGAGGAAATATTTTTAAATTTTCATTTTATTTTTACTTTTTCCCCATTTGATTTTTTTCCTGGATTTATGTCCAAATAATCACTGATCCCCAGAGTCAGATTTTTCACTGGCTAGAACTTCAAAAAAAAATATCAGTCCCTTCTCCTGACTTCTCTTCCAATATGCACACTCTTTTTCCTCATGTTCGCCTCCATATTTTTTCTTCTTCTGCAGATTCGTCTTCACCTAGTTCACCCTCTCCTCCAGCTTCTTGTCCTTCCTTGGGTAGATTTCCTTGTATTTCCTTCTTTTTCACTAGTTACTTTTTACTTGACAACCCACCCAAATGTGTTTTTTTTTTCTTTTTTTCTTTTTTTTTTTTAACACAACCTTCATTGAGGCACAGACCTTTTTGATGTTATTTCTCCCCACTGTGGTTACATTGCACCTTGTTAGAATCAATAATTAAATGAGAACAGTCCCCACAAAGGAAACATGATTTAGGCTGACCACCATTTCTTATTGTTGTTCTATGTCCAGCTTCAGAAATAACACTTGGCAAGTGTTTCACCATGGGTTTTTTCACAATTCAAAACAGTTTTCAACCTCCACCTTTCATTCCATAAGTTTCTATCAGTTACATTATCAACAGTTTCACAGAGACCCTGGATGCATTTTTTAACTGACTTCTTTCAGTTCATTAGTTCTTAACTGCAAACTAACTTTTTTTAACAGTTAATACCAGAAAACAAATAATTGTTCCACAGATGCATGTCCTCCTTTTTGTTATAAAGTTCTATAAATTTCATCATCAGACCATCGGTTCAAATGTTAAGTCACAAAAATTGATTGTCTCAATATGTTTAACAGACCGAATTTCTTGAGCTTTAAAACCCAGAGCAGTTACCAAGTTGTCCCATGCATATATTAGAGTGGGGTCTACTTTGAAACATTGACTTAACGGAATGCCGACTTGGCAAATCAGAGAGACCACAAAGTTGAAAATTCACAATGCCGAACTCCTGAATGTCGCAATTTAACTCTGGGAAAGTAACCACTGGGCCACCAATCACTACAATACAAACAGAAGCAAACTAAATCCACCAATATGGGGGCCTGGGCCCCCCTCCAAACTAAATATACCAACTTTGAGATTGCACTACAGTGAAGAATAGGGCAAAGGTCACCATGGTGGCCCAGTGGTTACTTTCACGGACTTAAATTGTGATGTTCCGGGTGTTCGGCATTGTCAACTTTCAATGCTGTGGTCCCGCTGATTTGCAAGTCGACGTTCCGGTAAGTAGACGTTTTAACGGGGACCCATTATAGTGTTATTTTTTTTGTTTTTACTCTCTCAGTTGTTATTCTCTTCTTTTTTAAAAGCAATGTTACTTACAGTTTGTTGCTGCTCTGTTTTTTGCCTGTCACTGCTGCAGTCACATCGCCATCAACAGAACTTCCGTTATCTGCTATCTCACCCCATGAAACAGCAGAGATGTCACCTGGATCATCCTGCTTGATTATTTTTAACAGATCACCATCTGTAAGCCCTCCAGTTCTGTTATCTAAACCACTTGAACAGAAGCTTGCTTCCTTCTCCATGGAGATAGCTGAACACTGCTTATTTATAACATCCACCTCAAAGGTATCTTTATTTATATTCTGAAGCTCCATATTGAACACATTTTTCTCCAAATTCTTTTCACCTCCAAACTCTCCATAGCTTTTTTCTCCTCCTCCATGTTACTGCTTCCCATAGGTCTCTTCCTTGCTGCTGTAGGAGCCACCTGGCACCTTCTAGCAGCTACAAAGAATAGGAATCCTTTATTTATACACAAAAATAACTTTTACTTAAAAAATATTTACATATTTACACATGCACAAATACATAAATATACAACTCTGTTTATACATATTCATAATTCCTTTTACAATCATATTAAATTTTCAATACTGCTAGATCCCCAGTCCTATTTCCATGACCATCTGATTTTGCTCAATCTTCTTCTTTCGGATTTTTTCTGGTTAGGGGTTGCCACAGCGGATCACCTGTCCACTCATGACTGGCAGTGGAGTTTTACCATGTCAAGTTGAAAGCCCGGTGCCCAACCTTCCATGGAAGGCACACACACGCACACACTCATGTCTAGGGCCAATTTAGTGTGTCCAATCCGCCTACAGCATGTCTTTGGGATGTGGGAGGAAACCAGACCACCCGGAGGAAATCCATGCGACCACAAGGAGGACATGCAGACTCCGCACAGAAGGCACCCCAGCCAAGGATCGAACCGGAGAACCTCTTGCTGTGAGGCGACAACACTAACCGCTGCAGCCCATCTGATTTTGCTTAATATTGTTACTAAAATCTACTTACCATGAAACATGACTTATCTATTAACATATTCTTCACTGCTATTCTTTTAATATCAACATTTAATCATATCTATGTTTATTTTATTCACTTCTTTACATCTTCAAAAAAATGTTCTTTAGTTTTCCCCATTACTTTTCTACTCTTTTACATTTCAAAAACATGTTCTGTAGTTTCTTCTTCTTGACAATGTAAATATATTCTATCACATTTATTTTATATAGCATATTTCCGTTTACTGGCAATTTATTTACTACCAGTCTCCACAAAATAATCTTGACATTCTACTTTCTGATTACACCATTTGCTTCTTATTTCTATAGCTTTTATTTTTTCATCTGTTAGATTTTCCCATGGTTTTACATTATCATTACATTCTTATATCATACTTTTCTATTTTTTCTATAACATCAACTTTTATTTTTCATAAGTATTTTTTCTACCCAAAATTTATCATACATATACAGTTTTACTACTAATCTCTGATCTTTTTCATTTATCCACTTTAACACTTTGTACAAATTTAATGAAACAGCACACACTACTGGGTTAATTAACCCTAAACCTCTTCCTATATTTACATACAAAACTCCTCTTTCTACTGTGTTTAATCTAGAACCCCATATAATAAAAACTTATCTGCAATAATTCATTTTCAAATACTGTTGGCAGCATAGATATACTTGTTAGTATGTTATTTTCCCATCAATACTGAATTTATCAAATAAGCTTTTTTTCTGAATGACAACATATATGTTCTTCAGAAAAGACAAATTTGTTTTATTTCTTCTATTGCTCTTCCCCCATTAAATTCTACTTGCATCTTTATCCCAAATTTTATACCCAACTCAAATTTCACTCATTGCAAAATATGTACCCAGCAGCTTTACTATATCCCCTAAACCTTTACTTTTTGCAAATTACTTTTATCCAAATTTTGTTTTTTTGTATTTAGTATAATGTCATCTGTATATGTTAACAGAACTGGAATTTTTAACACTTCAGGTGTTATATACCCCGCTTCCTTCATTTTGCAATTTATTTCACATACTATCACATTCATAAATAATAGAGAGAGTACACAACTCGCTGAACATTCCTGTCTTACACAACTCGTCATATTTACCTCTTGGATCAACCAGCCATTTACAAGTATTTTTACTTTATTAAATGCTGACATATATAATTTCTCAACTTTCTTACTTATATTACATGTATTTAATTTATTTATTTGACATTTGTTAACAAGGTTGGTCCAACTCAGCCAGTGGCCCATTTTCAGTGGAGAACAGAGGAGAAAAGCTCCAATACAGAGAAGTACAGTATGATAAGCATATTTGTAAGTACAGCACAAATCTTGAGGCATTTTGTAGTACATAAAGCAAATAGCAAGTAGAGAATATAATACATAAAGCAAATAGAAAATCAATACACAGCTATAATACAAGTACAGAGAAGACATTTAAAGTAGCAATGAAGTATATACATATTTACATGTGATGTAGTAATTAAGCATTTGGGTCTAAAAAGTAGTAAATCTATGTGTTAAGAAGGAATGGCGTGAGGTAACTGTGCAATGAAATAGTGATAGTGCATTAGTGAGAGAAGAATTAGGTAGGGTCATGACAGAAGCAGGACTCTGTGTTAAATAGGAGTAGTCTAAGTTCCTTTTTGAAGCGACTAGGGTGGGGAATGGATCTTATATCTAAGGGGATTCTGTTCCAGGCTTGGGCTACAAACCATTTATACAGTAATTTTCCAATATTTTTGTTAGGTTTATAAATATTGAGAAGTTGCTGATTGGAAGTACAGAAGAGATGAGTGGGGTGTAGTATGATACAAGGGAGGAGAGAGGGCAGGAAGATGGTTGGTATAGTACTGTGTGTGATTTAAAATTGTGATAGTAAGAGTTGCTGGGGAAATTCCAGCCAATGAAGACTGAGTGCAAGGCAGTGGTGAGAATTCTGCGGAGAAGTTAGTGACAAATCCAGCTATTTTGTGGTATGTTTGTTGAAGTTTAGCCAGAACTGTAGATTGCAATCTAGTAAGGATCGGAGCGGCATAGAGAAAGGAGGGGAGAAGGGGCATTAGAGGTAAGAAATTTAAGATTTTGGCACAGTAGACCACGTTTGTGGTGTTTTTTTAAAATACTTTGAAGGATATGCAAGTTAAATTTATCGTCAATGATGATACCCAAGAGCTTAGTGTGGGGGTCAGGTTTAATGGTGGTTTTGTCACAGGATGTTTGACAAAGGTTGACTTCTGTTGAGTTAGAGAATGTGGAAGAAATAGCAAGAGTTTAGTTTTTCTTTTTGCGGGGGGGGGGGGTTAAGAAGAGCTGATTATCACAGAGGCACTTTTCAATGGATAGGAAAAGAGGACTGGGTGAGAGCATGGAGGTCAGAGATATTTTAGAAATGGAGATGAGTGTAGAATCATCAGCATACTCAGTAAGGGAGGATTGTTTGCAAGAGGTATGGAGATCATTGATGAAAATATTGAACAGAAGGAGGCCCAGGACAGAACTCTGGGGTACACCTGATGTGATGGGTAGAGGATCACCTGACAGATTGTTGCCTATGGGTGAGGTAACTGGTAAACCAACTAAGGGAGGGACCAGAGAGATTGAGATCAGCAAGTTTAGGTAAAAGTATAGAGTGAGAAACAGTGTCAAAGGCTTTGGAGAAGTCAAGGAAAAGACAGGATACAAAAGTTGACTATTGTCTCTGGCTTCAGCAACAGTGTGTGTAGAAGATAAGAGTGCAGTAGAAATGCTGTGGTTTGGCTGGAAGCCATGTTGAGTGGGTGTTAGGTATTCCTGGAGGAGAATATTGAGCAGCTGAGTATGAATGCATTTTTCAAGAATTTTAGAGAGAGGGGAAAGTATAGCTATGGGTCTATAGTTAGATGGGTTGTAGAATTCCCTCCTTTAAATGAAGGGATGGTGTAGAAGGATTTCCAAATGTCTGGCACTGTGGCTTCCTGAATGGATCTATTGATTAGCAGAGATACTGGGTAAGCTATGGATTTAGACGCTAGTTTGAGGAAGATAGGAGGAAAGTTACCTGTTGAGCAGGTGTGCTTTGATGTAAGCAGTGGAAACGGATTTAAGGGAGAAAAGGTTTTTTTGCCTGGGTTGGAAGAGGTAGAAGTAGGATTTTTTTTTATCTTTGTTGATTTGTTTTATGACAAGGTTCCCAAGTTCTTTGTAGTTCTGAAGCAAGGAAGGAGTTTTAGTTTTAGTCCAGGCTTTCCAGACGCTCTCTCTTTTGTGCATAAGAGATAGAGTTTCATTAGATACTCAGGGGGCATAGAGAATATCAAGGAGTATATGATTCCATTTTAGCACAGTTTCAATGAGATTGAGCTGCCGGAGGAAGGATAAGTCAATACTAGATGGTGTAGGGTTAAATATGTAGAGATTAAAGTCTGAATGTTTATGGCAGTCTCTGTAAGAGTGTGGTTTGCGTGACTGGGGAGAGCGCCTTAGGATGAAGGTGGGAAGATGGTCACTTAAGGTGTCAGGTAACATACAGGGGTTGTGATAGCGGTTAGGAGTGTTGGTGAGGATACAATCAAGTCTGAATGTTTATGGCAGTCTCTGTAAGAGTGTGGTTTGCGTGACTGGGGAGAGCGCCTTAGGATGAAGGTGGGAAGATGGTCACTTAAGGTGTCAGGTAACATACAGGGGTTGTGATAGCGGTTAGGAGTGTTGGTGAGGATACAATCAAGTATAGGATTGGAGGGAGAGATTTTATGCATATGGGTGGGGGATGTGACATGCTGGTGGAATCTGTGTAAGTTGATACTAAGTTGTGGAGAGCCAAATGTTAGATTAGACAAGTCAATACTGACATCTCAAAGGATGACAGTTTCACAGGGTATATTGTGTGATGACCAGGACAGGATCAGATCAAGGACTGTAATATTATTACCTGGAGAGACATATATGGAGCCTATGGTAAATTTCTTGTGAGAGTTTAGGTGGCAGTTCAGCAGGATGGAAACTGGGAATAGTAATAGTTACAGGTGAGAGAGTGAGTTTGTCTGAGTAAAGGATGGCCATGCTACCTCCTTTTTTATGGACTCTTTTGGTATGGTAGATGTTATAACCTGGTGGAAGTAATTTCATAGTTAGCAATAAGGGGTCTGAGCCAGATTTCGGATAGTGTTACAATGTGAGGGGAGGTATGAACTATCCAAGTGTGGAGTTCAGTAATTTTGTTAATGACAACATTACTACATTATTCTTTCATTCCCCATAAGATTTCATGTCCAATTGGGTCAAATGCCTCATTAACATCTCCTATCATGATTTTCGCTTATTTTCTACTTATCATCCACAACTTCACTATAATTAATTCCCGACACCCTTTCCCCTTTATACTATATTCCATAATATTTTCCACTTTAGTAATATATTTTGTATTATTTTCTTAAAGATCTTATAATCATTATTATTCAATACTATTGGTCTCCAGTTTTTTAACCATATTCATCTTTCTTCTTTGATATGAATTTAAGTATTCCACTACATTACTCTTTATACATAAAACCTTCAATCATTTATTCAAAATCTTTAAAAATTATATATAGTTTTTCCAATCCCTTAAATTTTTATACATATCATACCCTATTCTATTTGGTCTTACAGCCAAATCTATATTAACTCGTCCTAAGTCCTAACACTAAGTCATTTAAAGAAATCTCCTTTTCCCACTCTTAATTTTCTTTCTCTGTTAACTTTATTATTTTCCATGTTTTATTCACTACCTTCTTTTTTTCTTTAAACACTTCTTGTACACGTTGTACTAAACTAATTATAATCTTTTCTGAGTTCTTTCTCCTTTTATATTCTTCTCTCATTACACTACCTTCTTCCTTTACTAATATGCTTAACTCAATGCTCTTTTTCCTTGCAAAAAAAACCTTTGCTTACATAACCATTCTTTTTTTTCTTGATGTCATACATTTTTTTCTTTGTCAAATACTTTCTATCATTATGCTCTAAATCTTCCAATACATCATTATATGTTTTTACATTTTTCTCTCCCTATTTCTCACATCAGTTTGCCACTGTAAAAAAATACATATTTTTCTTTAAATATCATTTAAAAAACAGTTTTTATAAAATGTTCTCACAGTGATATGATATTTCCTTAACTGTATTACTAATGTCTTTCTTTCATTCCATGACTTCTCATTTATCCTTTTTATTCTTGTGCCTATTTTTATACATTCCTTGTTCTCCTTTATCTTTAGCCATATTGCAGGCTCAGAAAATACTGTTTCAACTACCTCCTCTTCTGAGACTATAAAGTAATCTATTTCAGTTCTATGCATACCCTTTTGTAAGTCCATGTATTTTGTCCTAAAGTTTTAACTTACTACATCTTATAACTTCTAACATTTTTCTTGCATCATTTCCTTTCTGTTTGCCTCTTAAATAACATTTGAAGTCTCCTGTTAATATAATATTCATATTTATCACATTGTCTAAAATCTGATGAAATAAGCTTTCCCTTTCTTTACAATTAGTATAAGCATATAATAGTATAATTCTATATTCTTGCTCTTTCCATTTTAAATCCACGATAGTTAACCTTTCCATTTTTGCTAGTTACATCTAAAATCTTTACTGTATTTCTACAGAATACGGCCATTCCAGAACATTTCACATTTCCCAAATTCCAGATCATCTTTCCTCCTCATAATTTCTCTGTTTTAACCTTTCATTTATTAAAAATCTTGGGTCTAATACAATTACATCTACATTACATGTACTACACCACTCCAAAATCTCTGTTTTTAATACTATTCACATTTACAGAAAGCACTCTAAAAATTAATTTTCCCTTTTACTTAGATTCATGGTTTCATAGGATCATAGCTAATAGCTAAACTAGCTTTCTTAATAGGCCATTCTAAGCCAAGCCAATTTCCCTCCCAAAGGTGAGAATCAAACAATGTATCTTGTGTCTGTTCGTCAAACATCTTAATTATACCAACACCCAATCTTTAGCTGTAGGTGGGGGAATATGTAACAGTGTAAATTTCCACGATAAAGAAGATTTTTCATAGCCTATTTTTTCTAACTGATCCCTTAAGGCACACCAAAGCTTGTATGAACATTTACAGCTCCAAAATATATGAAGATCATCATCCTTTTGATTATCGCAAAATTGGCAATGAGGAGAAGAATTGGGGTGGATTTTATTAATAATATTAGGGGTAAGATAAGCATTGTTCAGTAACATCAACTGGGTGTAACTGAGCTTTTTTAAGGGAATAAGGTTGTAGCTAGTCTTAATGGCATTCACAATTTGGTCGTGGGAGATAGATGGATCTTGTTTCAGCCAGTAGCTAGAATATATAGGCTCCTTTTGGGTTTTTAAAGACATAATAAATTTGTAAGTGTTTGAAATAATTTTCTTTTTATGGAGGAGAAGGTTCCAAATCACTTTCCAGGACGAGATGTCTTTTACCGATAGCAAAGTGTGATCTAAGAATTTATGAGATAGATCCATGATTTGCCTTAGTATAACTGTCTACCTTTTGGGAAGATTCATCTTAGATCTGATATCGAGTGGTGCATAAAAGGAAGGATATCAATGATATTTTTGTCCTTCAGTAGAGGGAATTGAGCTAAGTTTAGCATTATCCCATTCATTTTTAGGTTAGGATTAAGATGTAGTGGTTGTAAGATATTAAAGGCAGGGGTCAATTTTAGGGAATGAAATAGTTTTTGGACTGCTTCTATTTTAGATTTTATATCGCTGTGTAACTTGATTTTACCCAGATTATATTTATCTAAGAAAGGAAGAGCTAGAGGGTTAAACTTCAGTGATTTAATATAGTTGTTATATAGTATAACCCAGAATGGATGCCATAAATTGGACTCCTCGTTGTATGTAGCTATGTTGATTAACCTACTGCAGTTAATAATTTCGTAATATAATTTAAAATCGGGTAACCCAAGACCTCCTTGTTCTTTTGGATAAAATAGTTTAGAGTATCTAATCCTAACAGATTTAGGAGACCATATAAATTTCGAAAGGGATGAGTATATATTTTTGAAGAATTTATTGAAAAGAATAATATTTGTTGCATTGAAAATATATAGGAATCTAGGAAGTATGTTCATTTTAATGATTGCTACTCTTGCGAGGAAGGGAAGATTCAGCTTGGCCCATCTATTTAAGTCTTCTTGTACATTCAACCATAATCTGGTAATATTACCTTGGTAAAATGCCAGTTTTTTTTTCTATCTCTACTATTTCCAAAATTTCTTCTCTGTTCACTTTTTCCCTACTCATTTTCATTTTCTGCACTCCATCTATAAATGCCCAATTTTGTTATAGTTATAACATTTCAATTCACATTTTGCATAATGTGTCATTTCCCCACAATATAACTGTTTCTTCGCAGTTATTTATCAAATGTCCTTTTCCACAAAAAATGTTTTGGGTTGATCCTAGTATTTTATGACATCCCAGTTTCCTCCACATTTATTATGCTTGGTATATGCATATTTTTTCCTCTATTTTTAACATAATATTACAATCCCAGCCACCAGTCCATAAATCCGTTTTATCACAAACTTTTGCAATGTCCAGTACTTCGTTACATAAAATTTACAAATGTTCAAAGTTTCTTTTTCTATATCTGTCCAAAACTGTACACAAATTTTCTTTTTTGTTTCCCTGTTAAATGCTTTTATCACAAAGATTCCACAGGATACAGTCCCTTTTTTCATTGAAAAACAGTCTCAAATAAATGTCACAAAATGCTTATGTTAATAACAATAAATGCTCTCACCTCATGCTTTTGCACCCAAAGGAGCATTAAATTGTCCCACAATTCATACCTGTCCATTTCTTTGTCTTTATTTTGAATCCTTACCACATACTTCTGTTTTTCATTGTCTTTTGCATTCTTTTCTGCTACTCCACTTTTGCCTTCTTTTACATTCTCTGTGTATGTTTCTTTCCTATCTCACCACTATTCTTCAGGATTTTGTCTGCATCCTCCTTTTGTATTTTCTCCATGATGTCACCCCAAGAAGCATCTTCACTTTCTAGTTCACTCTTCAACACCAGTTCTTTAAATAAATCATCCCATAGCCCTCCTGACTGGAAGGCTATAATTATACACCCACCCTTTACTGACTTATCTCCAAATAGACTTCTTTGAAACAGTTCCTCAGAATTCTACACATTCAGTCTCCATATTTGCACTCCATCATTTTATTCACCACTCCATCTCATTCTCTCTCCTTCTACCTTCCTATTTCTCTGGGCTGCCTCCGCTCCTGGAATGGGAACAGGAAGTGTTCCACCAAAATGGGTCCCACTTGCAACAATGATGAGTAGCGAAAGGTCCCCAATGCTCTGGACAAATTTCCCTAGTAGTATAAATATCACCTCAAATCTCCTCTGAAAAGACATCACTAGTCCAGTGGGACCATACTGGTCAAAGGAGAGAGAGCCCTATACCAAGTCTTCAACAATACCCGAATACTTTCACTTGGATCTCACAACAATGTACATAGTTTTGTGACAGGGTGCTCACCCCCTACCTCTATATATAAATATCTATAAAATTCATATATATATATATATATATATATATATATATATATATATATATATATGAAATGCATATTTAATTATGAACTTGCTTTATAATATTAACATTTTGTGCCCTATATCTTTCCCTAACTTCCATTTCTTTGAATTTCTATGCACATACTCTATCTATCTGACAAACCCACTAAAGGACCTCTTCATATGCTCAGTGTTCAACATACACTAATAATGCACATTTATCTTTTATACTGTAACAGTTGCCTTTATTTCCTATGAATGTAATCTAATTAGCAAATCAATGTGCAACTGTTAATCTGTATTAATGTCTGTTCATATACAGTATAGAATGTCTGTATAAAAACATTTGTAATATGTTGGAGCTTTACTCCCAGGGCCCCCACTGAAAAGCTTTTTTTCAGACAAATCGGGTAAACAAAAGCAAATTAGAATAAAACAAAAATGTGTGCGCGCACATGCACATCTGGTAAGGGAATAATCTTCAACACCACAATGTTCTTAATCTGCTGCAAAGATGCATCTCCAATTTTTTAAGAAGAAGAAAAAAAAACTTCCAAACTCGGGATACCGAACTCCTGACCCACATCAAACAAAATGCCATTCAGAAATATTAGTTATGTGGGATGTTCACAGGCATGCTCCGATGGCAGATGATTGTTAATTAACACTAACAGCTCTGCATCAGTTATAATTCCCCACAGGTGGTCAATTGCTTTATTTATGTTACACTAGCTCTAAGAATCAAGTTAAGGTCAGGGGTACTTGTAACTTCATTCACTGCAGGCAAAGAACAGTATGTAGTATTTTACAGCCAATTTTATTCCATTGCACTTGCTGCAGAATCTCTACCTTGTGGAGCCTTATGGCTCAAAAATGTAATCAATGTCTAGAAATATTGCATAGGACCTAAAATCCATAAAAGAATTGTTGGCTACACTATTAAAATGTTTCAGACATCAGTGATGGATATTGTTCACATCACGAGTACCAGAGCTAGATCGTGAAGCCTTAATTCAATCATCTGCAAAACATAATTACAACACAACAAAAGGAAATTATGATGAACAGATTGGAGGTAAGCACTAGTTTAATGCATTCCTCAATAAATATAATGGAGGAGTGAACAGATGACCTTGGAAACAGAGCTAGGCTCAATAATGTGCCCATTCTAGGGTTTCCAGAAAAAAATAAAAGGAATGACCTAGGGATCTTCATTACAAAAGAAATACACAAGCTGTTAGGGGGCACTGAAGCTCTGGTTGTAGGACATGTTCACATAAATCATTCCTAGGCTGTGAAAAGAATATCCTACAAAGTACATTTTAAACTACATAGAGAGAGACAGTTGGGACTAGATTTAAAAGTAGCAGACGACTCAGTCTTTGTTGTGCAGGTTCCAGTACAGCACTCCTTGCCCAATGGGAAGTATTAGCACCATTCTTCAACTACTTTAGAGAAAGGGGCTTCTTGGTTGAGCTGGTTTTTCTCTGCACTTCTATACATATCAAAGGGAACTTAAGCAACTCATTTTCCTCTGGTATCAAAGCTTTCCAACTCTTTTGCAAAGTTGTTCCTTGGAAAATTTGTTTGCAGAAGCTGTTAAGTGCAATACTGACAATAATGCTTCTTTCAAACCCTCAGGAGTCAAAAAAAGGGAAAGATCTAGTACTCCTTTCCCCACTAAACCAAACTGGTTAAAATGATGGGGTGAGAGCTCCAGGGTCAACACTCAATCGCACACTGATAAGAGAATCTCTAGATATTTTGCTCCTCAAAGAAAGTGCAGTATATAATACAAATCAACCTCCAGATGGTATATACACCTCATGCTTTGATAGAAATTTCACTGGCCCGGAAACTGAAATCTCAAGAGGATGAAACACTTGAGGTATTATGGAGTTATACTGTTGCACCTCTTCTGTTATCCCACAGAGTGAAGATACCACAGAGGTTTATTCAATAGGAAGACTCACCTGTGTTATTAGCTTTTGTCTTCTGCACCAAGTTTCATAAGCACAAAATGATCATACAATCATGGATCCCTCTCTTTGGCTATTAATTGATGGCAAGTATTAGATGAAAACAAAAGAGGCCAGCACCAGGAAGAAGAAGCAGTGGATATTTTTTTATTAGAACCAGACCGGTTTTAGCATAAAGCTTTCCTCAGTGGTTAAACAAAGTTGGCAGCACAGAGACTGCATTTATATATAGTGTCTAATAAAACAGTAATGGCATCATTTCCTGCTAAGAAAACATGTTAATGAACAGTGCAAATAAGTCAAAGAAGAAACAAGTGGTTATACATAAAAAAACATATATGATGCAAGAAAATAACTGCAATTCTGCACTTAAAGAATTATTATATGCAAAAACCTACAAAAGAAAATAAAATGTTATAATTTATCATTTAAACCTGGTGGAGAAAGACCACCCAATTTTACAATCCATTTCTTTTCCTTAATATTTAGTAGGTTATGCCACCCTGTTTTGAATGATTTGTTTCCCAATATCTTATCAATGATGGTGAATGAAAATTTGGCTGTAGTGCGATTCAAACAGTGTCTATACAAGGCATTGGTCATGCTGGCATTCCTGATATCCCCTAAGTGCTCAGACATCCGGAGTCTGAACTGTCTGGACGTTTGTCCAATATAAAATGCTTGGCAAGTACATGTGGCTAGATAAATGACCCAGTCAGTTCCACAATTGGCAAAACAATTGATATCAAATAGTTTTCCTGTATTCTTACTAGTGAAATCTTTGGTCTTGAAAACATGTTTGCAAAAGGAACAATGTCCACAGGGGTAACACCCAACTAGTTTGTCCCCTGACAATGTCATTTGATGATAGATGGCATCCTGATGCATAATCCTTTTGTAATGCGAAAAGTGGGAGCCTAATGTTCTCCCTCTACGATATGAAAACTGACATCTATCCCCCAACCAATCATCCAATCGTGTACTGGTTTTGAGTATATTCCAATGTTTATCAGTAATCTCAATAAGACGGTGAGTGTTCCTACCGAACATAGTAACCAACCTAAGAGTATCCCGGTTATTCTTGGTATGATTATGTTTATATGTCAAGAGGCTGTCCCTATGTTGATTGTGAACCCATTGTAGTACTGAATTTACATTTTGTTTAGCATACCCCCTTTCCAAAAACCTGTTCATTAAGTCCTGATGGCAATGAGTGAGATCCTGCTGAGAGGAACAAATTCTCTTAATTCTGAGAAATTGAGATTTGGGAATATTTTCAATGATGTGCTTAGGATGGAGACTGGAGGCGTGTAACAAACTATTATATTGGGGATATTTCCTGTAAACCATAGTTCGTAAAGTGTGATCCGATTTTCGCTCAAGATGTACGTCAAGAAAATTGATTTCATTGGCATTATGGTTTACAATGAATTCTACCCCCCATTTATTACCATTCAGGTAATCAACAAATTCCTCAAGATATTCACTGCCACCTCTCCATACAAGCCAGCGATCGTCTAGGTAACGTCGCCAAATATCAATCTCAGGCAGGTACAAATTACATGAATCATTGTATATAATATGTTCCTCTACATACCCCATGTATAGATCTGCATAGATCGGAGCAAAGGATGCACCCATGGCTGTACCCTGGATCTGCCAATAGCATTGATCTTGAAAGTAAAAAACATTTTTAGTGAGAACATGTTCGGCCATACAAATTAAAAGAGTGTTGAAATACCTGCTCTATTTGTTACAGGTTGCTTTGTACAGCATAAATTTTTCTCTAAATTATTACTCAACAACCACACACCCCTGAATTGCCTGTGTATGCTGTTTGGCATAATGAAAGTATTTTTGTAGTTAACAGCTTCATGCTACTCGTGTATAATAGATTGTCTTCATGTTTGGTGACGTGCATTTTTTTCTGCTCAAACTACTATGTAATGATATATAGGTATGTTACAATGACTGAAGCAGATTGCTATACTGGTGGATACACCTGCCCATTATCAGTCCTGCTGCTCAGTTTTTAACACTAGAGAGGCCATCAAGACATGGACTACAGGCCAACTAACCCATACCTCGTCAAAAAGACCAGGATAAAGTTTGTTATACCATATGGTCCAACAATCCAAAGGAGGACAACTTCAACTTTCTTTCACTTCTCAGTACTAGCAGCCAGGGGTTCTGACATGGTTTAATTTGATTTCTTTAAATGTTGAGGCATCTCACATCTCATAAAAGAAAAGGGATTTTCTAGTACCCAAACAGGTTCAGAGCTAATGTTAAAGGTCTACAGGAAACCAAAGTTAAGCAAAATAACAAGAGATGCAGCTTTCCATTATGGAAAGGATGGGGAGCAGCCAGCTTTTGCAAATCATTTAAAAAAGGTGTGCTTGCTTTAATTTAGGAGTTCTAGGGTGGAACAAGACACAAACAGACAGACAAATGTGGTACATGGATAGTCTTCACCATTAACACCAATGGTCATACTATTTTGCTGGGAAACTTATGGACCCAACAACATTCTTCCTCAACTAACGGGTCTCGGATCAGACTCGGACACTTCTACCAGATCCTTGGACCCAAGACTCGAACTCCTACCTTTACCCACAATGCCCCGCTAACCTAACACTCCTCAGATTGAGTTTGCTACCCATAGAGTAAAAGGGACAATATCTTAAAAAATTAATAAATGATAGAATAAAAAAAAGAGCTGGAGCTCAAACAAGGAGCAAAGTTTCCCAAGAAAAACTCTTAGATCTTTCTAGAAGCAAAGGAAAGGAGGCAGATGGGCGGGAAGTTGAGGAAGAATGAAAATGGACAACAAAAATAGAAAGTTATGGTGAAAACATAACTTTATCTTAATATGTCCTTTTCATTCATTAACTAACGGGACAGAGTCCCATCTAGTTGAAACTTAGTAAGCCCTCATAGAAAGATATTCTGGAGTACTGTGCATCCAAAGGTAGCACTGACTGTGGAAATCAAATCCAATTTGTAATGAGCAATAAAAGTATGAGCATTAGTCCAAGTTGCAGCTGCACAAACAATCTATGGAAGCCCTTGACCAAAAAAGCTGCAGAGACCACAAGAGACCTCATGGAATGAGCTCTAAGAGGCTTAGGCAATGATAATCATCTTGTACTACAGACAAAGGAGATGGAGTCAGTTAACCATTTGGCCAATGCAACTTTGGAAACTGGCTTGCCCAATTTGTTAGTGGAGAAAGACACAAACATCTGGTCAGTCTTCCTGAAATCTTTGGTTCTATGGAGATAAAAACAGAGCTATCTAGGGACATCTAAGAAGTGGAGCATGTACTTTCCCTTATTTGAAAATTTTGTAAAGAAAACCGGGAAGTTGAAGTTGGACTCAGAAGCTGCTTTAGGCAAAAAAGACAGGTTGGTCCATGACGACACCGTCTTTGTGAAAAACCACATAAGGATATTTGGAAGACAGAAACTGGAGTTCAGATACTTATCTAACTGATGTGACAGCAATTAGAAAAATGTTTTCAGAGACAAAAATTTTAGATCTGACCTGGCTAAAGGTTCAAAGGGAAGAGCCATTAAAGGAAGCATTGATGAATGAAGACTTCAAGGGATTTGCAAAAGCACACAGTAGCATCCAGGCATGTTTCCTAATAGCTATGCCTTAACGAGACACCCGTGAGGTACCCCCCCCTCTGCTGCATGGGAGATCAGCCTCATGGACACATTAGAGATCAACTGGAGGGTAGCCATTTGTAAGGAGACTATTTTGGACCTTGGCAGATATAGACCCAGAAAAAGATTTGGAAAGTTCTTTAGTCAAATCTCTTTGCAATCTTGTAAAATGTGCTAGGTAATTCAGCAACCACAGAGCAAAGGTCACTGAAGCGTACACACACTTACCAAATCTGTCTAAGGCCCTGGACTCCCTGTTAGGGGGATTTACAGAAGAGCTCTGTTCTGCAACTTGTTTTTTGGTTGCTGCCACCACAACCATGGTATCAACTGGGACCCCTTGCTCCAGTGTGCCCTGTCCTTGGAAGGAGCTAAAATTATGTCTGGATGTTTGGGATTGGCTCCACAGTATCTAGTTCCTTCCATTCTGGGTATGAAATGAGATCTATGAGTTTGTCAGCCAGTGGAGTCACAGACCCAAAAGCCTCCAGGAACAGTGATTTCTCCTGGGAAGAGGTATCAGAAGACCAACCACGCTCCAGGTTTAAAAGTTCTAGAATGTCTCCAAATGAAGCACCTTCACCTGGAGATGTGGGGGACCCCTCTCCTTCCTCGAAGTCAGTGTCCTCAGAGATTCCTGAGGGAAATCTAGGTGTCTTTTACATGTTCTCTTCCGAGGGACTTCCTCAGTGGTATGGTCTGGGGAAGCATCAGAAGAGATGAAGATATCCTGAGAGACCCACTGGAGACTTGATTGGGCTAGTTGTCCCAGTGGAATGGATGATTGAGGGTCAGAGCATAGACCTGAAGGAGGTATAGTTGCCTGATCTGAGGAGTGCAGGGATATCTTCTCTACAGAAAAAGGGAAGCCCTTCTCTACAACCTTGAAAGCACAGCACCTGGGGGAAACTGAAGTCGACAGCAAAGGAGCCAAAAAATCCTGAACAGCCAGCTTCTGCAACCCCACAAGCACTCCACCCAAGGAAGGAATCGGACCTGAGCTGTCCAATGCCAAAGCCCAGAGGAGCAGAGATGGCTACGATAGCTTTGGAGTTGATCCTAGCCCTCTAGATCTGGTGCTGACGCTTCGGTTTTGAATGTCTCAGGGCCTGATGACTCGGGGAAGTTACCAGAGTTGAAGAACAGATTGTCTTCGAGTCTGAGGGGGTCTTGGATCTAAGGGCTTCCAGACAGTACATCAGATTGGAAAAGATGACACTAAGGATGAAATAGACAAAGGTCGGTTCACAGATCTAGTGGGAGTTGGAGCCAGAAGTACCCCACCTGGATCTGAGCTTTGAGGAATTTTCTCATTATCCTATCCACGTCAGTCTTGGATAAACTTCTGGAAGACCTGAGAGAAGATGATGACGGAGATCTTGAATGCCTGCGGAGGGAACCCTCCAAGAAGAGCGAAGGGAGCCAATTAGTGACTGAATCCAGTAGGAGGAAAGGTAATCAGATCCAGGGTGCATTTGATTTAGTACTTGGATCCGAAGTGTTCGGATCTGATTTTTTTTTTATATCTTAGTCGATTGCTCCGAAGAAGGAGCCAAAGACAATGTGTGATCTAGTGACCTCTTGCAAGATTCTTTGTCTTTGGGAGCACAATCTGGCTTCCCTTATTCTATTTCTTAGAGGTGGGTTAAGCCTCAGCTATGGAAGGAGAAGACAATGTAGTAGATGGGAGAAGGCCCTTCAACACCTCTCCTGTCAGTGAGAGCTTTGGAAAAGAACCCAGAGCAAACAGAATAATCCACATCAACATGTGCAGCTCCCAAAAAATATACACATTCCCTGTGGGCATCCGAATTCAGGATTTTATGTTCACAGGTGATGTATTTTTCAAAACCAGTAGGCTTGTCAGCCATACTTGCCTGCCTAAGCCAAGTCTGGAAAAAAAATTACTAAATTTAAAGTTTTTTTTTTTTTTTTTTGAAAGAAGGAAGGAGGAAACTGACAAAAGAAAAACTACCAACAGTGGTACTACAAGGAATACTCCAAGTAAGAAAGAATTTAAAATATAGAAATTTTAAATAAGAATGTACCAGTAATGGTATTACACACGAACAGAGAAATCAGTAGCAACTGTATAGAAAAAATGCTAGAAAAAACTAGCAAGAAAACAATGCAGGTAGGAGAAAATTAGTATGTAATAAAAGTTTTAAAGCTAAACTCACGATTGTGTTAGGAAAAAACTCCCAAAAGATCGAGAGGGACAAGATCTGGATCTGACTCTGAATGACGGCAAATGAGATCTAAGGTATGTTAGGTTGGCGAGACATTATTGGTAGAGGGAGGATCTTGAGAGTTTTAGATCTGAAGACCTGGTAGAAGTGTCAGAGTCGGATCAGAGATCCATCAGTTGAGGAATGAATTAATAAAAAGGACAACATTAGATCACAGCTTTTACACAATTTTTGCTGTACTCTTAAGAGCTCATAGATTTGGAGTGGAACATATTATTGGGAGTGAGTGACTTCAACATGTTATCACAACCACTGCTTGACAGAATACCCCCAAATAGAAACAGACAGATGAAGACAACTTCACAGCTTAAGATAATCATGGAAGAACTAGATTTCACAGATGTATGGATAAATTTTCATCCCATAGACAAGGGGTATACGTATGGAACTCCAATGGAAGGTACAGTCACACAATGGATGTTATGCCCACCATCTGGTCTGATTACTTCACCCCTAGCATGTCTCACCCTGGGGAACAACCATTTCAAACATGTTTTCTGGAAAAACAAGATCATATACTTTTCAATTCTACTGATAGCCAAGACAGAATTAGACAACGGATTCTGCAATTTTAGTGATGTAAATAGGGAGGTGTGTTCATTTGGGCATTATGGGGACTATTCAGAACCAAAATTAAATCATGTTCCAAACATACCGCTAAGAAACAGCATTATTAGGGAACAGGACTTAGAATGTGCAGACTTAATACACAGATATGAGAAAGAACATAAAAGAGGAAATTACAGGGAAAAGTTTTTCCTCATTAGGATTAATGCCGAAAAGAAAAGGACAGGACATCTCAATTAAACATATACAAGACAGAAGTGACATATTTAGAACCTTCTACTGGACAAAAGGTATTTACATCCCAGGAAATTTATTACAAAATGAATTCAAGACAGGAGGAGCAAGACAGTCATAACTTCAATTGAGGATGTACAACAGAATTTACATAGACATACCAAATAAATAGGATCTTAGCTCAAGAATACATTAAACACAAAGTACACAACTCAATCCCAGGGTAAACGGGATTTAGTGTCAATCTTATCAGAGTTGAAAATAGGTAAATTATCTTTGGTAGATCATAAGACTGATCAGAAATATCTAAAGCTGAAGTACTTTCAGAGATTGATATTTCAGCCACTGGAAAAGCCTCAAGGCTTAACTGTCTCACCCCAAATATTTTTAAGGAATTAAAAGACCTACTTTGGGAACCATTACTTGAAATACAGTTGGATAGTGAAGGACCTAATATTTACAGACCTAACTAAAACAAATCCTTTCCCTCAAGGTATCAACTTCTCTGCTTCAACTGGAACTTAAGATCTATGCCAAAATCTTAGTCAACAAAATTGCAAATTTACTCCCCAACTTTATTTCACCCTTCCAACAATGATTTCTCAAACACTAAGCAGGCAACCTAGATTTGATTAGAATAGATGGATATTCAAAGATGGCATTCTTCTAATAACTGTTCAGGGGACACTATATTAATTGACTTTAGGAAGGCTTTTGACTTGGAATGCAGTTTGGGAATTCTTTAATTTTATGAATTTTCCTACATTGTTTATATATAGATGGAAATTGCTATATATAGACCCTACCTCTAGAACAGCTCCCAGTGGGTCTCTCTCAGAAATGGTACATCTGCTAAGAGGCTGAAGGTAAGGATACCTTCTTTCCCCAATCCTCTTCGCTTTGATCACTAAAATTTATAAACAATACTTAAAACAACCAGCAAAGAGATGGGAATGCCTTAACAATGCTCTATCACCTTTACTTGGTTTGCTGATAATTGCATGGTCTGGAGGTGTCACCCTCATAGAACTTTTAATAACATTCCGTCAAGTTTTCACTCTCTTGAACCCCCACAGTGGTCTGGCTAGAAAAAAAAAATTCTATGTCCTTTATCCAATCAGGCAACTGATGAACTTCATTCCCTTAGTGAACACCAAAGGCTGGAACTTGTTGACAGAATGTTTTTGGGCAGACATATATTTGGACCCTCAAAGATTGTTGGCAAGAATTGTAAACTTCTGCTTCAACATCTATCAAGTGAAATACATTGCTGTAAAAAAAAAAATGACCATTCTCCCTTGCCTAAAGGTCTGATGATTAAAATATACATTTTACCAAAGATTCTTTACATAAGGAGTCACATGCACACTCTTCCAAGCTTTCTTACACAGACGAATGTCAGAAACTTAGCTAATTTCCTTTGGGGTAGTTCTCACACTAGAATGATTAGGTTAAAGCTATGTTTGCGAATGAAACAAGGAGAAGGTTTACCCAGCCTTAAAAGATACAACGCAGTGGTGAAGAAAGAATAGTTGTGTAAAATCTTACCATAAAAACAAAATAGAGAAGAAACCACACAGTAGCACAGAACGAAATGATAAAGCGCTTTTCGTTTATTCCAATAAACAAACTTCTTCAGATCAAGAAAAACAAAAAGTCACAGCTTAAATACTCTCTGGGCTAATATTTATAAAGTCAATTAACTACTTAAAGTGAAAGCTGACTTACAAGACACACCCTATTTGCAAACACAACTAGACTAAAAACTGCTTTTAAAGTAAAAGCTAAAAATCCAAATAGACTAAAAGTACAACTAGCGTTGTCTATAAAAATGTGTAAATCTAGCCAACTACTAAGCTAGTGAGGTAAAGAAATAATAATTACAAGTGCATAAAAACTCCGCTGGTGTTTGTAAAACTGAGTTAATACAAATACCTATGTTAGTGCACTAAACTGTGTAATTAGACTCAACGCATACAGTTCACCAGGTCTGAATGAGAACTGATCTTTAAGTAGTGTTCTTAAACTTAGGAGCGTTAATAGGTAGGCTGTGTCAGGTTACCTTCCACACTAGCATGAAGCAGCTACTCTAATGCTTTTGAGCACCTTGGTTCAGTGACCTTATGTGTATTTTTTGCTGAGAATTTGTAGTTTTATCTTGATACTTACTACCAATTATGTTCAGTACACTTGATGTGCTTCAGCATACACAGTTTAGTGCACTAACATAGGTATTTGTATTAACTCAGTTTTACAAACACCAGTGGAGTTTTTATGCACTTGTAATTATTATTTCTTTGCCTCACTAGCTTAGTAGTTGGCTAGATTTACACATTTTTATAGACAACGCTAGTTGTACTTTTAGTCTGACTATTTGGATTTTTAGCTTTTACTTTAAAAGCAATTTTTAGTCTAGTTGTGTTTGCAAATAGGGCGTGTCTTGTAAGTCAGCTTTCACTTTAAGTAGTTAATTGACTTTATAAATATTAGCCCAGAGAGTATTTAAGCTGTGACTTTTTGTTTTTCTTGATCTGAAGAAGTTTGTTTATTGGAATAAACGAAAAGCGCTTTATCATTTCGTTCTGTGCTACTGTGTGGTTTCTTCTCTATTTTGTTTTTCAGTAGTCTGTTTTGCCTGTTCAGTTTATAAAATCTTACCATAACCATAGATGTCCTTCTCTTCCATGTTGCAGTATTCACTTTGGTGTGGGATTTTCTGCTTTAGGCGATCTGACGTAGGCTCCTATACAAAAGCTTTTTGCATGGCTGCCGTAGGTGCGTGGGACGTCACACGTAGAGCCATAAACCAGGGTCCTTAAATGTGACGTCAGCACGCACAGACCTCAGAACCTGAAGCTCAGAGAAGTGGCCTGTCAGAAGATATAGATGTCAACCAAAGAGAGAAATGCCCACGCAAGGCTGAGAAGATAAGACTTCGGGAATATGGTAGCAGTGGCCAGGGCCCAGACCCTGTATGAAAGAAAAATAGGGGTGTATGGAGGGTGGGAAGGAATACTGCAACATGGAAGAGAAGGACATATATGGTTATGGTAAGACTTTACACAACTATTCTATGTCCTTCTATTCCAATGCTGCAGTATTCACTTTGGTGTGGGAGAGTACCACAACTTAGGAGGAGAAATGGGAGGAGGTAGAGGATTCCAGGAATCCTTGCAGGATTGTCCTGGCAAATCCTGCTCTGGCCCTGGAGACTTAGTCTAGTCTGTAATGTTTGGTAAATGTGTGGACTGTAGACCAGGTAGCTGCTTCCAGGATGGAGGCTGTGTCCAGGCCCTTGAGGAAGGCCTTGGAGGTAGCTATGGCCCTGGTGGAGTGAGCCCTTACTCCATGAGATAAGGCTTTGCCATGGTATGAATAACAAAAGAGGATAGATTTCCTAATCCAACAGGAAATGATTTGTTTTCAGACTGCCTTGCCCAGCAACCTGGGGTGAAAGGAGATAAATAGTTGGGTCAGACATCCTGAAGGGCTTACTCTTGTTTAAATAGAATCTCAACTGCCTATGCACATCCAGGGAATGAAGGATTCTCTCTACACTGTTGGCTGGATTTGGGAAAAAGGTAGGAAGGTGGATGGACTGGTTAATGGATAGTTCATTAACCACCTTGGGCATAAAGGAAGGATTTGTGCGTAAGGTAGCTCTGTCATTATGGAAGGTGGTGTGGGGGGGGGGGGAGAAGAGTCATGACGGCCTGTAATTCTGACACCCTTCTAGCGGAAGAAATAGCCACTAAGAGAATGGTTTTCCAAGTACACATCTGTAAGGAGGCTGAACTAGCCATCTCAAAAGGAGGTAAGGTGAGTTTTTCTAAGATGAAGTTGAGGTCCCGGGGGGAGGGATGGGTTTCCTTGATGGTCTAATGTGAAGGACCCCTCTTCAGGAAAAGTTTAACGTCCAGTCTGGAAAGCAGTGGTGGCTGTAATGGTAAGCAGGCTGAAAGGTGGACTTTTACAGAGGAGTTATAGTCCAGTTTTAATGAAATCGCAAACATAGCTAAGGAATAGGGGGTGGGTCTGCCTGCATAGAGTCCCTGTCCTTAAGACGACGCCATTTTTTTTTTTTGAATCTTTCATATTTGGAAAGGGAAGTTTTTCTAGTAGTTGGTTTCCTGGCCTCCCTCAGGATAGAGATCACTTTCTCAGATTAAAGCTGTCTGTAAGGAACTAGAAGTTGATCACCCAGACTTTTAGGTTGAGCATTTGTAGCTGAAGTTGAATAAGAAATCCATTTTGCTGTGATAGAAAGTCCACCTTGTGGGGTAACGTGTGGTGATTGCCCTTAGCTAAAGAGTGCAGAAGGGGGAACCAGTGTTGCCTTGGCCAGCAGGGAGTCACCAGCAAGATTTTTGGTTGGTCCTTCTTGATTTTTAGAAGGACCTTTTGTATTTGTGGGAAGGGGGGAATGCTTAAAGGAACATTCCCTTCCAAGGAAAGCTGAAGGCATTCACTCTCCAGGCTGATGGAGTGTGATCCCTGCTGCAGAATTTGGCTAGTTGTCTGTTCTGGGGGGAGGCAAACAGATCCACTTGAGGGGTGCCCCATCGGTGAACTATGTCTAGAAAAGTATCCCTGTTTACCATCCATTCGTGAAGATAAGAGGACGTTCTGCTGAGCAAGTCTGCTTGTTTGTTTTCCTGAGAGGGGATGTAAGAGGCCTGCAGGAAGAGGTTATGTTGGTAGCTAACTCCCAAATCTATACGGTTATCCTGCATAGGAGGTAGACTTTGGTCCCTCCTTGCTTGTTCAGGTGCCACAACTGTGGTATTGTCTGCGAGAATGTGAAGTAGGCCAGGTTGGTGGATGGGTAGAAATGCCTGAAGAGCCAGCAAGACTGCAGTCATCTCCCTGACATTGATATGTTGCTTTGGAAGAGCCAAGGTCCAAGATTTTTGGACCCTGTAGCCCTTCAGAGTTGCTTCCCACCCCAGATCTGATGCATCTATGCACATGGAGTAGGTAGGGGGAGATGCTGTAGGGGGATGCCTGGGTTTTTGAGGATTTGTTGAATCCACCACCTCAATTCTGTCTTTAGACAGGGTAAAAGGGGAATTTGAGTCTCTAGCGGGTGTTGTTGCTGAGACCATACATTCTTTAAGTACCACTCAAGTTTCCTCATGTGTAACCTGACTAGGGGAAGCATGGGAAGTCCTAGAAGTTGTAGGAACTGCCTTGCGGAGAGGTGGGATACCCCCAGCAGGTTTTGAAAATGACTTGAGAGAGACTGCTGTTTGTCCCATGGGAGGTAGGCTCTCATTAATTCTGATCTTATTCTGCATCTCAGGAAAACTTTGTCCTGCTGTGGTTGCAGGGACGATTTTGGGAGACTGAGGGTGAACCTCAAATTGTGCATGGTGGTCACTGAAATTTTAGTTGGCTCAGGAGCAAAGGTTTCTGATTCTGCTAGGAGGAGGATGTTGTTGCAGGTAGGGGTATATTTGGATGCCCTTGGTTCAACAGAATGCAATGGCAAGGGCCAGGCATTTTGTGAACACCCTTGGAGCAGTAGATAAGCCAAAGGGCAAGGCTGTAACCTGAAAATGTGATGAAATACCAGTCCACCTCAGGAATCTCCTGTGTGAGGGCATCACAGGAATGTGGAGATAAGCTTCCTTTAAGTCCAGAGTAACCATAAGGATCTGGGGTGGGGATCAGTGGCAAGAGGGTTGGCAGAGAGCATCCTAAAGGATGGAACTTTTAGGAACCTGTTTAGGTAAGAGAGGTCTAGAATGGGTCTCCAGGGACCCTCCTTTTTGGGAACGAGGAATAGGCAGGAATAGAAACCTTTTCCTTCTTGATGCTTGGGGACTGGTTCTATTGTTCCCAGGGCAAGTAGCTGTTGCAGAATAGTAGTTAAAAGGTGGAGTAGGTTTTTGGGTGAGAAAGGGATTTTTTCTGGACATGGTCTTTCTTTCCAAGATAGGTAGTAGCCTCTTTGAATGATGGAAAGGACCCATTGGTCTGTGGTTATGGTTTTCCAGAAGGGAAGGCAGGCGGATAAGGGGAAGAGGGCAAGGCAGTCAGGCAGAGGGGTCCTCCTCTGACAGGAAAGGGCTGTTTAGGGGGAGGGGGGGTTGTTATTAGGTCTGGAGTAAGACTGCCTCCTAGATCCTCTTCTTTGTCTGGAGGTAGATGGCTGAGAAGAGGAGGGCAGTCGCCCGACAAAGGAAGTTTTGGCAGGATAATTCCTGTAATACTTTGGAAAAGGAGAAACCAGCAAGTGTTTAATTGTCTTGCAGCTCTTTGCTTTTCCTCTTGCAAGTTTTTGGAGAGATCAACTGACTTTTCTGAAAAGAAGGTTGTGGTCCAGTGGGGCATCCATGATTTTAGTTTTAAAATCCTCTGGGAGAGGTTGAAGGTGTAGTCAGGAATATCTGTGTTGGGCAGATGCAGAAGCTGCAGACCTGGCACAGTCTTCTGTTGCAACATAGCTACACCTGATGGAGTTGTCTGGCTACTTGAGTAGCCAGGGATAGCTTTGAAGCAATGTCTGCTTTAGTGGGACAGTCTGGGGTAGAGGCTTGAGACACCAAGTCCAAGGCATATTTTACCATGTGTGTTGGACAGTTCATGGCTCTGAAGGCCAAGGTGGAAGAGGTGTACATTTTCTTTCCTAGCCTGTCCTTGGTCTTACTGTCCTTATCCGTGGGCAAGAGTGAGGCTGAAGGGAATTGTCTGTCAGGAGTGACAGCAATAACAGCTGGATCAGCCAGAGGAGGTTTTACCAGAAATTTCTGTTCATCTGGAACCTTATAAAACCTGTCTGGTCTTTTGGGGGCTGGTGGCTGAGAGTCAGGGTTCTTACTGAGTAGAAGGCATCCAGGAAAGCTGGGAGCACAGGAGGTATAGGAGAGGGAGACTCCAGTTGGACAAGCTCAAAATATCCCTTCTGTGTTGTCAGACATGAGGGTAGAGTCCCATTTAAAGTACTCCATCATTTTAGTGATAGTCTCCCCAAAGGTTAAGTCTTCTGGGGCAATCCCCTTCTATTGAGTCTTCATCTGGAGAATAGTAGTCAAGAGGGGAAGCAATTTGACTTGCATAAGAAACAGATTCCTCAGAGGAGGAATCATAATGGAAATGTTGTTCTCCCTCTAAAGGAGGATGTAGGGTGGAAGAAACAAGGTCTGGGAGAGGACTGAGGACAGGGATGGAAGTAGGAGGAGGGCCATGAAGGACTGTCAGTCTGTCTGAGTTTCAAAAGGTGGAATGGTATGTTTAGTTTTCTGTTTTTTCTTGGTGGGCATAGGCCTAAGGGAAGGGATGGGAATTGAGGCCAGACCTGCAGAAGGAGAGGAGTCGGTTGACCAGCAAACGGTTCCCCCTCGACGTTGGTTGTGGCAGATGGCTGAATAGACTCCGTGGACGTGCATTCTGTGGCTGGCGAAGCAGCTACCTCAAGGGGAACTGTCGAAGCCAATGGAAAAATCGGGTGTTCCTCGGCCCCTAAATCTGAAGCTGGTGGGATGGCCGTAAGCGGAGTGGCAGCAGGAAGAGGCCTGGAAACTTTGGCCTTCTTTGGGAGTTCTGGGTGTTTGGCCAATTCCAGATCCATCCTAAGGGCTAGACGCTTGAGACACTGATTTTCGAGGTAGAGGTTTAATGCGGTCAGATGACTGCGGAGTGTCCCATGCACAAAGGACTTACAAATGGAACACGATGTATGGTCGTGCTCCTTACCTAGACAAAATACGCACTTGTCGTGCACGTCTGTGTGGTATCTGCCGTCCGCAACTACATTTGCCTTTTTTAGCTGACATCAGCCAGGAACTACAGCAAACCAAGCAGAAGCAAAGACACTAGGGAAAACAAGAAAAACCCCAAACGGGGTACTTATCTTTCTGAAGAAATCATCTGAAGGAGCAGGATGATCGAAGTGATGTCTGCGGCTGAAAAGTTCTGAGGTCTGTGCGTACCGACGTCACATTTAAGGACCCTGGTTTATGGCTTTACGTGTGGCGTCCCACGCACCTATGACAGCCAGGCAAAAAGCTTTTGTATAGAAGCTAATGTCATATTGTCTGAGGTGGAAAATCCCACACCAAAGTGAATACTGCAACACTGGAATAGAAGGACATTCAATATTTTTGGTTAGATGCCTACCTAGACCAATTTTACTTCTCAATGAACTTAATTTTTTTCAGACAGAAATGACCATTAAAAACTTCCCAGACTCCAGCAAAGTTTGGGATCCACAGAATGGGAAGTCTAGGTGGGAAATGAGGTTATAGGGTGGGATAAGAATGAGATAAGTAGACTCCTAACAAGCAGAATCTGAGATTGTAACCACTGAATGGGGAATTACTACATTGGAACAACGGGATCATCTTTTTCCTAAATATCTATCATCCATGATTCTTGAAATTAATTCAGTTCAACTTCTTGCAATCAAGAATGGGCAACAATAAACATATCTAGTCATGACCTCTTCAATTACCAAGATGTGGTCAGACAATTTAAAATGAGAGAAGTTAATGAGATGGAGAATTATACTCATTGCACTGGACCTATTACCTCACCAGCAATTTGTTGGTCATAAAACTGAAAATAAGCTTCTTCTACAATGGTAAAATCTCCTTGGTTATGCCTGTGACTACTGGTATGAATCCTCCTAGAATACCACTCCCACAACAATACACATTAACTTTGCCATGAAAAATCCAAATACTTCAACTTATGGTGTTAAAACGTCTTCACTAGGAGCAATTCTCTCCTGAAAGACCTTTCAAAGGGGACAAGCCTTGTCATGCCATGGTGTTGTCACTTCCACATAATATGGTTATGCCCACAGATTTCCACTAAATGGGTGCTACTACACAAAGCCATGTCCTGGGCTACAAGAATCCCCATTCCCATCTTGGCTGCAAAAGAGTTCTGCATACTAGGACTACAGACCAACAATCTTCTACTCTTTCATTCATTATTTATATTAATGAGAATTGTGGCCCTTTCCTTTCTAAGCTTCCTCTTTGGTTACTGGAAATGGCCTTTCAATACCTGGTAAACAGGCATACACAGCCTGGCTTCTTGACAGAGATAATAATGAGGAAAGCAACTCATGTGGATAATTTTTATTTACACTGTCAAGACAGAGAACAGGATATATTAAGGATTAAATATAATAAACTGGTGCAAAAATCATGGGCAGAAACTAAATGCCAAAAATGCATCATAACCTTTGAGAAGTCTTCAACACTGGGTTACTACCACAATGACAATAAACCCCTAAGAGTTGACCCAACTGTTCAGGATGTGGGAACTTATATGGATAGTGACCCTACTTCTGACCAACCTGTGTCCAGTGGCATAAACGTCCTTCTACACTGCATTGCTTATAAACAAAGGGACTGTGTTCTAGAGCTAGAGATGTCAATGTTCATCTTAACTCAACCCTCATAACAATTATTGTGCATAATGCTCCTTTTGGTACTTACCTGTCCAGACATATGCAACAATAGGAATACCCAGAGAGACGGCCTCAATAATATGTTCTACATAGACTGACTAAGCCCTATCACTGCACTCGGTATCCTACACACTGCCAAGAAGTGATCTGTGGTCTGGCATACAAGGCATCCTCCTACTCAATACTTATGAATTTACTGTGCATCAGCAAGTCAAATGTCATCAGAAATACTCAGTCTAGGGATCTAAATCTCTTCTGCAACATCATTAGAATGATTTGGAGGGACAGATACATCTCAAAGAAGATAATGCTGCTCTCTGACAGACTCCCCCATCCACCTAAAGCAATACTTACTCCTGCCCTTATTTACGTACAACTTGGATCTATTTATTTACGCACAACTTGGATCTATGGATGGGAAACAAAAAATTTATCCTAGGATTGCCCCAGTACTACTAATGGACAGAGGCACTCCTAAATATTTTATCCCATGTATGGGTCCCCTCACCTCAAATTATCTATTGTATTATCCCAGTTTTTCTCAGCAGAGGTAATGCTACTGACCATGGAATCGATAAAGGCCAATATAACATCAAATAGGACAGATTAACTCAAGGGAAATTGGCTAGGCTTAAAATGGCTCACAAGGGCAGCTGGGTTAGTACTTATCTATAACCCTATAATTTTGTATGAAGAAAGGCTCCTTGACTATAAGGTAATTATGTTTAGCTTTTTTTTTTCCACAAAATAAATCTGTTAACAAAATGATATTCTTCAACATCTGTCAGCAAGCAAGTTTAATGCATTATGTTCTCCTTTTACTATAGCTCCAACAGGGTGTGATTGCATTTGATTAGTTTTCAAAGGTTTAGTCGGTAGTTCGCATCTTTTATCCTGTAACAGAGCAATTATCCTGACAGAAAAGTTGTAACTTTTGTGCATTATATATGAAGGTTTACATCCTCAGGTCTAGTGGATGAACTGACAATTATAATATAATCACACATTAATAACCTAAAATATAAATGAATGAAAAAGGATATACATAAAGAAACAAATTTAAGTCCAAAAAATACATCTAGTAGTGTGTAGTTAGACTTCAGATATAAATATAAATATTAACCCTCATCTATCTAAAGCCTTTAATTTAAGTAAACACTTAATAGAACAGAATTCATTAAGCCGTGGAAATATATGGGCAGTAGTACAAAGCTGCCAATGGATCTCCGAAGTGTGCAGCCTCGAGACAGTACATCCAATGATCATTTGAGTCTTGGGAAGGCAGCTTGTAGCCACATACCACATACTTCCTAAACCCTTTAGCTGTAAGGAACAGTAAACACACAACATACTGGAAAAACATGCTACCTAACTAGAAGTACAGCAACAATCATACCCACTACACAACTATTTGAAAGTTAACTAGGGAGAAATAACTCCATACAACAAGGAGGGAAAAGCCCACGAGCACTATGAAACAACCTTATACTAATGCTAAAAATACACTACCTAACCCTATCTACTACAAAATTGCAAGAACACACCAAATCATTACGGAAAATCTAGGGTAGAGGAAGGGGGGGGTGAAAATATGGCATGAAGACACACAAAAAGGATACAACCTAGTGAAGCTCAAGATTAAGCTTCTATCAAGGAAGGTGGCAAATGAGATCTAGGGTAATTCTGTATAAAGCTAGGAATTATTGGTGGAACAGGCAGAGTTCAGGGGCTGAAATCTTTCGGAAATTGCCAGTCTCAGATACTAGTCAGATTCTATAACCCCCACAGGCTGAACCCTGATGGAAAAGACATTAAATCCATAGGTACAAATTTGAAAGGTTTATACTTACTTACGGTACTTAAAGTAGAACCCCTGCAATTACCAACATATGGAGACCCACAAAGGATTAGTAGCTAGCCAGAAGTGGTGAACCCTGGGGCTATTCAAACCTTTTAACTTTGCCAAACAGACACGGTGTGAAGACCAAATGAGAAAAGCACATCCTAATAATCGAAGCTCAACACTTAAAGAAAAGCAGCAATAAAAGTTAGATAAACTGTGTATCTCAAGAGATCAGACTCCACGCAGAGGGTTCCTTGAAGATCTGAATACTCACCGACTCAAACAGTGTTGTGAGATCCTATGCTGGTAAATACAGAGGCACTGCTTTGGCCGTAGAACTCTTGGTAAGCTTGAAAAGGGTAAACATCCACTGATGAAACATCTGCTGCATAAATCTAAAGGTGGTACTTACTTGAAAGCTGTTGCTGGAGCTGCCTGACCAGGGCTGCTGTCTGCTGCTGCTGTTGCGTTTGCTGCATTCCTTGCCGTTGAAACTATAGAATGGAAGGGGGGGGGGAAGCTTAGTTGTCATTGCGTGTCTATTTTAAAACTGATAATGCAATCCCCCAACTACAGTCCCAACATAACTACAAAAATAGAATACAAAACGATAATTGAGACTATCCTCCAAACAATCAAGTTTAACAACTCACCACCCACAAGCACTCGCACATCCTGTGAAACGAAAATGGTCAGTTTTATAAAATTTTCAGGCCTCTGCTTCCTTATGACAAAATATTACTTAGCTTACATAAAGCATACTTTCTTTTTTGTCAAAACAAACAATTTTCATAACTCCATATACAATGTGGTCAACATGCATGGCGCATTTCATTTTGTTCTACTGATGGCTTATGGGGTTTCTTTCTCACCATACTTTAAAAAATTCCACATCAGCCCAGTATCAGCAGTTACATAAACCCCTTAACCAAATATTTTTCCATGATTATACAGCCCTTAATCTAGTGGTTCAACATTATGAACAATTATCTACCCCCTTCCAGTGTACCCAATTTCAGATGGCACTATCCTGAACCTATCTTTCCTGTCTTGAACCACTCTTTCTTGGGGGCTGCGTTCTCTCTCTTCTATCTCCTCATTAACTCATCTTCTCCTTAAATGTCTATGATTTTGTTTGTTTACCAGGATAGTCCAGCTGGGGCATACAAGACCACTTTTCAGCAATGGCCTGGGGAGAAAAGCTCCATACATTTAACAGAAAATGGCAAAAGACATAGATTGTACTACACATTATAAATATAAAGAAATGATGTTAACTTTAAACTAGAAAATATAATGCAATATAATAAATAAATAAAACATTGCAGATTTAAGACAAAGATAAAGACAAAGGGGATGTCAGGAAGGAAGGAAGAATGGTTAAACTGAAAAGGAGACACGTTAGAGTTCAGAGGGATGATGGATTCTAAAGAGGAGTATGATAGGTGTGAGGAGGAGAAAAGAAGAAAAATTATAGGAAAGTTGGTTCAGCCTGGGGAGGAATTACAGGAACAGAGACATAAGCTGTGTAGAAAATCTTTTAATTTTTCTTTGTAGGAATTGGAGAAGGCTAGCTGCCTAATGGATGTGACAAATGAATTCCACATCTTTGAGATACATGCAGAATATATGGAGTCACCATTCAGTATACCACAGAAGAGGAGAACTGGGAGGGGAATTTATCAGGAAAGGAAAAAACAGAAAACTATGAGCTAGTTTTCACCGAGACAAACTTACAGTTTTTGAATTCAAGCAAAATTAATTTTCTGAGAGCTAAACAGTGATGAGAAGAATAGGATATATGGGTAGCAAGTTTAGCAGTTTTGTTTAACATTGTTCTGATTTTTTGTAGTGGTCATACATTAATATTAGTTAATAGGTGAGGCATAAAGAAAATCTGATGGAAGATGGGATGTACCAGTGGTTTTATGTAACTGGGGAAAAAGCTGGAGACTGTAAAGAAGGCTTAACTAGTGGTAAGTGTTCGACCATGTTTTGAATAAGTTTATCAAACTAAAGCTGATCTTCAGGGGTTACACCTAAAATCTTGGTTTGGTGCACTACTTCCAATTATATTACTTGATAGTGATACACTGAGAACATGTTCTCTTGGTTTATATTCTGAGGATAAAGGGCATTAACATAGTTTTTGTGGGATATAGAAGCAGCTGAGACTGAGAAAGCTAAGCCTCAATGGAGGTAAATAACTCAAGTAATAGCTAGAGGGTAATGAAGGTGCACAGCAGATACGTGTGGCATCACTGATAAATTAGAGAAGGGTGGCTTGAAATGAGGCGGAGACAAGCTAATTTATGAATAAGTACAAGTACAGACCCTTACGGAACCCTGATTGATAATGATAGATAAACAGAGAAGTCACAGTGCCACCTGACTGTCGGAGAATGGATGGGGGGGGGGGGGGTTAGTACACCAGTCAACTGTTGGAGAGGAAAAAACAATAGAGTAAAGGGAGCGAAGTAATTTTGGACAAAATACAATGTCAAAGTCTAGTGATATCAAGGAAAATGGCAGAAATAAGTTTATTTTCATTTTTCTCACTGTAAACAGTATTAAGGAAAGACAATAGGGCAGTGGTTGAAGCAAAAGCCATGTTGTACAAAGTAGTGTGTTGGTTTGGAGGAAATGAAAAACCTGACTGTGGATGCAATGCTTTCAATTTTTGGAAAGAGGTGAGACAATAGCAGTGGTTTGGAAGTTGACAGCTTCGGCGGTGCAACCTTTATGAAGGGGTAGCAAGAATGACTTCCTCTAAGATGTAGGGACAGTGGCTTCAGATATAACAGTGATTTATAACAATGAAGTGAGACAAGCAAGATGTTTATCAGCAAGCTTCAGGTATTAACAGGGATAAGGCAGGCACCAGTTGATGGTTTAAGTTTAGTGAGAAGTTTACAGATCAAGGTACAGGTCTGTATGGTGAGGGTGATGGACCTTTCCTCCCTCAGGACTGATAGCACGTCCTCTTAATAGTGGTGTCTGAATGGGGTTGGTAATTTATCACCCACAGAGTCAGGGATAGCATTTGCAAGTGTGGGTGTAAGAGAGTTCCTTTGTCTTATGTCAGAAGGTTCAACTTGTGAGGTAAATGGCAGTGATTTCCCCTTGGCTAAATTGTACAGAATGGGGAACCAGTGCTGGCTTGGCCAGTAGGGAATCACTAGCAAGATTTTTGGTTTGTCCTGCCTGATTTTCAGAAGGACTTTCTGAATCAGAGGGAAGGGGGGGAAGGCGTACAGGAACTTTCCCTCCCAGTTGAAACTAAAGGCGTCTACTCTCCAGGCTTGGGGGGAGTAAGTCTTTGTGCAGAAGGTCTGCAGTTGCCTGTTCTGGGGGGGAGGCAAACAGGTTTACTTGTGGAGTGCCCCACCGGTAGACTATGTCTAGGAAAATGGTCCTGTCCAGCATCCATTCCTGTTGTGGAGAGGATGTTCTGATCAGAAGATCTGCTTGTTTGTTGTCCTGCGAAGGGATGTAGCTGGCTTGCAGGGATATGTTGTGCTGGGATGCTAGGTCCCAAATAAATAGGGCTAGCCTGCACAATTGGTATGTCTTGGTACCTCCCTGTTTGTTGATGTACCACATTACAGTGGTATTGTCCATCACTATCAGAAGAGGACCTGGTAGCAGTAGGGGTAGGAAGGTTTGCAGAGCTAAAAGAACTGCTGTCATCTCCTTTACATTGATGTGTTTGGTTTTCATGGGAGGTTGCCACTGGGCTTGGACTCAGAGTGCAAGTTGGCTCCCCAACCTGAGTCTGAAGCATCTGTATGCAATATTTATGTGGGTTGGAGGGTTGCAGTGGAAGGCCCGGGTTTAATTGTACTTGTTGAATCCACCAAATTATTTCCTTCTTTAAACAGGGAAGAAGGGGAATAACTTGTTTCAAGTGATTCTGGTGTTGTGACCAGATATTTCTGAAGTACCATTGCAGTTTTCGCATATGCATTCTGGCCAATGGTAGCATGGGGATGGTTGCTGCCATCAATCCCAGGAGTCGAAGAAATTGCCTTGCAGTGACTGTCTGGGAGAACAAGACTTCCTGGAAGTGGGAAACTAGAGCTAGAACCTTGTCCTGTGGGAGAAAGGCTTTCATTCAGTCTGTATTGATTCTGCAACCTAGGAATATCTTGTCCTTGTCTGGGTTCAGGGAGGACTTCTTGAGGTTTGGGGTGAACCCTAGGCTTTGTAGAAGGGACATAGTGAAGTATAGATGTCTTAAGAGGGAATCTTCTGACTGTGCCAGGATATGTAATGTCATCCAGATATGGGTAAATCTGGATTCCTTGGGTCTTGCAGAAGGCAATGGCTGGGGCTAGGCACTTTGTAAACACTCTTGGGGCAGTGGATAAGACAAAGGGCAAGGCCATAAATTGGAAGTGCGAGGATGGGCCAGAGAAACGCAGGAAACGTCTGTGTGAGGCCCTGATAGGAATGTGTAGGTAAGCATCTTTTAGGTCCAGGGTGACCATGAAAGCATTTGAGGGTATGAGGGGCAAGAGAGTGGGCAGTGACAGCATTTTGAAGGATGGTACCTGCAGGTAAAGGTTTAGGAAGGAGAGATCCAAAATGGGTCTCCAGGAACAGTCCTTTAGAGGGACCAGGAACAGATGGGAGTAGAATCCCTTTCCTTCTTGCCCTGTGGGAACAGGCTCTATTGTGCCTTGTTGTTGCAGGTCTGACAGAATTTGTGGAAGGAGATGGCACTGTTTTTTTGGGGGGGAAATGGAATGCCTTTCCAGGGGGGAATTTGTGTCCAGGATAGGAAGTATCCTTTTTGAATAATGGTTAATACCCATTGGTCTGTGGTGATTTTCTTCCAGAAGGAGAAACAGTGGGTAAGGCGAGCTGAGAGGGGCAGATGAGCAAGGCAGTCACATATTACTGGGACCTCCCCTATCCTGAAAAGGCTGTCTAGGTTGAGGAGGTGGGCCAGTGGGTATGGATGAGGAATGTCTTCTAGTTCTTCTTCTGGGTCTGGAGGAAGAGGCAGCAGAATGTGGGTTACGCCTAACAAAGGTAGTTTTAACCAGGTAGTTCCTATACAATTTGTGTATACGGGGTATCAGGAGATGTTTAATATCCTGTAAATCTTTGCTTTTTTCTTGCAGATTCTTAAATAGGTCTGCAGATTGCTTTCCAGAGAGGAAGCTGTGATCCAGGGGAGCATCCAAGATTTTGGACTTGACGTCCTCTGGCAGATTTTGTAGTCTAAGCCAAGAATATCTCCTAAGGACAGATGCTGATGCTGCAGAGCGAGCAGAAGCGTCTGCAGCATCATAGCTGCATCTTATAGAGTGTCTAGCCACTTGCAGTTCTAAGGATAGTTTGGAGGAGATACCCGTTTTAATGGGACTGTCAGTTATAGAAGCCAACATAGAGGTGGCTTGGGATACTAAGTCCACGGCATACTTGGTCATGTGTGTTTGATAGTTAACAGCTTTGAAGGCCAAAGTGGAGGAAGTGCACACCTTCTTGCCTATCCTATCCATAGATTTGCTATCTTTATCCGTTGGCAATAGGGAGGCAGGAGGAAGCAACCTAGACTGTTTATCAGGGGCAATCACTGCTGGGTCTGCTTTATGAGGAATATTTGCTCCTCTGGCACTTTGTAGAAGCGGTCTGGACGCTTAGCTGCAGGGGGCTGTGAGTCAGGAGTTCTAGAGGCTGCAGAAAATGCATCCAAGTATGCAGGAAGAACAGGGGGAACAGCTGAAGGGGACTCCACTTGCAGCAGTTCAAAGTATCTTTTTTTGGGTTTCTGTCATCTGGGAAGTATCCCATTAGTCTTTCATTTTGGTGATGGTTTCACAAAATGTAATGTCTTCAGGTGGAGAATCTCCTTCCACAGAATCCTCATAAGGAGAATAATATTCCTTGGGAGGGGCAATCTGGGATGCATAAGAGATGGATTCATCAGAGGAAGAGTAAGTAGATTCATGTTCTTCTTCCTCAGGGAGGGGAGCCACAGGCATAGAAGAAGCAGAGGTAGGCCTAGGGCTTAGCAGAGGCAATGTAGTTGTGGGTGAGGAAGAAGGCCTAAGCGCCATAAAGGCCTGCATAAGAGAGGAGGTGAAGGCCTCCCAGTCTGGTGGGGCTTCAGAAGCAGGTGAAATATGTTTAGTTTTCTGCTTCCTTTTGGTTGGAGTCTGTCTAGAGCTGGGTTTGGCAGCAGCTGTATCAGAGGTCTGGATCCAGGTCGAAGGAACCCCCAAATCTGGTTCCCCCTCAACATCGACAGGCTCCGTGGACGTGCAGGACATCAGCTGTGCAGTGGCCTCCACGAGGGAGGTCGATGGAGGTGACAGATCCACCGAACGCTCAACTCCTATATTGGTAGTTGGCGGGGCATCCGGGTGCAAAGCAGTAGGCGATGAAGGACTAGGCATCTTGGCCTTCTTACACGGAAGGTACGTGGGCGGCCTCCGAAGCAGGATCCATCCTGAGAGCCAGCCGTTTGATGCGGTGGTTTGCTAAGTAAAGGTTCAGAGCTGCCAGAAGGCTACCTAAGGTCTTAGACACAAAAGATTTACAAACAGGGCAGGCGTTGTGGTCGTGTTACAGGCCTAAGCAGAAAACGCATTTGTCATGGGCGTCCTTATGGGGAATCTTCCACCCGCATTGGCATTTTCCCTTTTTCCTGACATCAGCTGAAAGCTACAACAACCAAGCCTAAGCAATGCGAAAGATCGGTAAAATATTAGAAATGCAAAAACCCAACGGGTTACTTATCTACTGCTTTGCACCCGGACGCCCCGCCAACTACCAATATAGGAGTTGAGCGTTCGGTGGATCTGTCACCTCCATCAACGTCGATCCGACGTCTGGAGAACAATCGTACGATGCAAAGTCATCTGCGGCCAAAAAGTTCTGAGAATTGTGCATGCAGATGCCACACATAAGGTCCCTGGTTTATGGCCCTATGTCTGATGTCCCACACAGCTGCAACAGCCAAGCTGAAGCTTCTGTATAGGAGCCGATGTACAGGTCGCCTGAAAGCAGGAAATCCCACGCCAAGAATACTGCAACATAGGAAAAGGAGATCATTTTATATTACTGACCTGAGAAACAGAGCTAAAACGTGAACGCTTGGTGATTTAAAAGATGAGCTAATAAAGAACAGGCTCATGTGTGGTATTAATAGTGATGCTGTGAGAAAGATTATGCTTCACTACAGTGATTTAACGCTGAGCAAAGCTATTGAGATTTGTCAAAGCCATGAAGTTACAGAAAGGCACATAAATATGCTTGCAAGTGATAAGAGCATAGTTTCATCAAGGTCCAGAGCAAATGCAGACAGCATGCAACATGTGGCAGGCAAAAACAGGCCTAAGCATGTGGCAGCTGCAGCCCTTGGAGGTTTTCCTGGGAAGTCCCACAACCTTCCAGCAAGTTCTAAGACTAGTTCAGTTAAAGGAGCATGGTCAGTACAGTACAAGGGTGAGTCAGCAAAACCCAAGTCAAGCTTTATTGTTAACTGTTGCAATTGTGGCACCAACCATGAGTCTAAAAGAGAAAAGTGCTTAGCCTTTGGGTCAGCGATGCCATAAATGTAAGAAATGGAACCATTTTCAAATATTTTGTAAATCAAGTAAGCCTCATACTGTTATAAAGATGGATCACTTGAAAAAGCAAATTGATCAAGTTGAACTGCAATAGTCTGCTTTCTATGTGGATGGTGCGTCAGTAATTGGTGAGAGAAATGATGCAGCAGATTTGCTGGCAAAGAACAAAATATTCTGTACTGTCCTAATCAATGGTAAACCCACTGAGCTCAAAGTAGACACCGGTTCAAATGCAATGTTATGTCTGCAAATACTTTTGTTAAAGCAAGAGCTGGTGAGCAACTACATCTGACCAGTTGTGCGAAACTTGCTGCTTATGGAGGTGAAGAAATTCAGACTGAAGACTCAGTAGTGCTTTCATGTTATGCAGGCAAGAACTGTAGTCCAAAGACCTGTGCAGTCATTACTGAGTCTTAGAGACAGTTTGAGAATGAATCTGCTTCATTTTACCAAAGACGTTCATCAAATATCACATGTCCCAGTTCCAGCTTCACTAACACTATTTTTTTCAGGGTATGCTGATGTTTTTGATGACAAGTTGGGTAAACTTCCAGTTGTGTATTCTATAAAATTAGACCCAGAGATCAGTCCAGTTGTCACACCAGCAAGAAAAGTTCAGCTAGCTATGCAGCATAAAGTCAAAGCTCAGATGGAAAAAATGGTGCAGTACGGTGTAATTGTGTTCAGTTACAGAACCTAATGAATGGGTGTTGTCCATAGTAGCAGCTCACAAAAAAGGCTCAGACGAAATCAGAATGCATTGACCCAAGAGATTTGAACAAAGCATTAAAAGACCTCATCATCCTATGATTACAGTCAAGTTGCAGCTTTAATAACGAATGCCACTGTTTTTTCTGTCTTAGATGCGAAAAGTTCATTTTGGCAAGTAATGCTTGATGGCAAATCTTCCATTACTAACTACATTTAGTACCCCATTTGGAAGACACAAATTTTTCAGGATGCCATTTGGAATAAATTCTGCAAATGAAGTCTTCCAGTGTGCAATGGAACAATTTTTTTCAGGTCATGAAATAAAATTAGGTTGAGAGGCTCTACCAGGTTTTAAGAGATTACTGACAGAGGACCAGAAGTTCTGAGTTGTCACTTTGGGAGAGTAGCAGGGAAGTGTAATAGTTTTTGTTCGCCAAGACAAGTTTTCAAGCGAGACTGAAGTTTCACATAGGTAAAGTACTAGGCTAGCTGCCCTTGAAAGCCATTTTACGTCTGGACAATTTCCCTTTTTGTGCTCAAATTAACCAATCCCATTTGGTTAGAGATTGGCCTTACTTACCCGATGGTTGATAATTATATATTACCCCCAATGAGAGTAACTGTGATCATAGCATAGATAATGTGAGAGGACACATTCACTGGATAAAGCATTTAGGAGCTGCCTCTGGCCATTAGTAGTACAGGGGGCATTCCTGGGTAAATTTTCTGTTTCCCATCCATAGATCCAAGCTGCGCTTGACTATGGACAGGGATGAACATGTTTTAAGCGGATGGATAATCTGTTCCAAAGTAGCAGTTTCCTCTATGAGATATACCCGTCCCTGCAAAACGTTCAGTTGATGTTGCAGTGGAGGTTTATATATGTGCAGTAAATTCATTTGTACTCGGTCGGAAGATGCCCTGTATGCCAAACACAGGTCACCTCCTAGCAGTCTGTAGGATACAAAGTAAGGTGACAAGGCTTTGAGTCTGTCCATGTAAGAAAGACATGTTTAGGCACTGTATCCTTTTAGTAGGGTATCTGTCATTTTTAATTTCTCCAAGTCTTTTGGGTTTCTAATACCATGATGGGAATAGACCCCATTCCTAAGAAAAAGTACAATTAAAGCTCATGAAATTAGTGTTGTTTTACTCTTTGATGTCAGCCAAAAGTGCTCTTCGCAGCACCTGCAATGTGCCCAGTAATGACGACTCCTGCAATTCGTACGGTGTTACATAAATTGGTAACATATCTAAATGTGATTGTAAATTCTTTTTTATAAGACCAGTTGCTCCTACTACTATTGGAACTGTCTGGGTATCTTTCTTCCACATGGCTCTCGTTTTTGCCTGCAGATCCAAGTATTTTATGACTTTGTGTCTCTCTGTACGCAAGACACTGTAGTCACTGGGTGTGGTGATTTCAATGATCAATACTACTACTTTTCTTGGACCACTATATCTGGTTTTCTAGCATCTATCTTTTGAACTGTTGGTATTGGGTGATCCCATGTGATAAAAACTTAATTTTCTATGATTCTTTGAGGCTCATGTTTCCAGTGTTTTTCAGCCACTTCAATGTTTCCAGTGTTTTTCAGCCACTTCGATGCCATAATGTTTGCACAATCTCCAGAGTAACAGTCAAGCCACATTATTATGCCTTTCAGTATACAGTCCCTCTGCCATTAGTGTGGCGCAAACAGCAACAAGATGTGCGACTATTTCCAATTCGGTTTTACAAAACCTACATATGTCCGTTTCTCCCACATGTTCAATGGACTTTGTAAACCTGTGTGTACGTCGCCCACTATCTTGGGGTACCAATATTAACCTTTCATTTCTTGGTTTGAATTCACCTCTCCTTAACCATTCCTGCATTCATTCTTGATCAACATGAGGCTCTTGCAGAAGTTTTCTATACTTGCAACTATATTTATGTTTTTTTCCACATTTCTTGCCTTCTCATTTGGTCCTTCATCTTACATTCCTTCTTTTGTTTTTTAGCACATTTATTTGCTGCCTGTTTTTTATCTAGTTCTGGTTTGGTTTCCATTCCTGCTTGACATCAATATGCTTCTGCTAAATTAAGCAGAGAAGTCATCTTAGATTTATTCTCATCATGTTTCAAAACTTTCACTAAATTTGGGACTTGTGAAGTCAGTAGATATGTGTGGAGTCCCACGATTGCAGATCTATACATGTAATCAATTTCAAGGAGGCCCATCCCTCCTTTGGAACAGGGAATATATAATCTTGGTATACAGTGATCTTTATAAATTATTTGGTGAGCATTAAACACCCTTCTTGTTTTAATATCCAATCTATCCAACACTTTTTGGGGTCAGTCAATCACTCCAAAACTATAAGTTAGGACAGGAAGAGCAAACTGATTTAGGACTTGTATCTTGTTCCTACATGTCAATGCTGTTTTCAGGATTAATTTAATTCTTCTAAAGTACTCCTTACTGAGCTTTATTCACATTTGTTCATGTTTTATTGTTGATACTAGATCAGTTCCCAAACATTTATACACGCCCTCTTGCTCAAGTTCTTTTATATCACATACTTGTCCCAAACTGATGTTTTCCTGGTGCTGCAGTTTTCCTTTTTTAAAGGTTGCTTTTGCACATTTATCAAGACCAAATGACATTCCAATATCATCTGAAAAAGCTTTGACAACCTGCAGCTGTGCTTTCAGTTCCTCAACTGATGAGCTATACAGTTTTAAATCATCGACAAAGAGAAGATGAGAAGTCATTAGACTTTGTTGTTTTCTAGAAGCCAAATTGTAGCCATGGCCTAAGCTAAGTAAACAGCTTAGTGGATTAATTGCTAGGCAGAACAGCAACAGTGACGGTGTCACCCTGGAATATTCCCCTTTGAATTTTTATCCCTGAGATAATCTGTCCTTTATCATGGCTTAATTGCAAAGTAGGGTATCTCTGTGGGTGCTTCAGTTGTCGCATGTGTCTGGACACATAAAGGGTCATTATATTCAATGATTGGCTTAATGATGGCTGAGTAAAGGGGGACAATGACATTAATAGATCTGCACACAATCACTCTGTTTACAAGCTGCGTAATACAGAATGACTTTCTTACAACAATGGAGCATACCTCTCAACTGTCCAGATTTTTGAAGAATGCCCAGGTTTTTCCCTCTTTTTTTTATTTTTATTTTTATTGTTTTTCATAAAATTTGCAGCTTTCTTGAAAAATCACTGTGGAATGAAGTCACTAAATCATGACATGCATTTTAGTTTTAGACACTATATCTTTCAGAAAAAAAACAAGCCAAAGCAAAGCCTGCTAGTCTAGCAATTTCCTAAGTTTATAAGATCAATATTTCAAAATTGTCCCTGATTTTGAGCCTTTATCCCTCCACTTTTGGCTTTGTCCAGATTTCTTGTACTTAAAGACTGAGAGATTTGCAATGGAGATATGTTGGTCAAAAGTTAAGTCACTGTCCTCAAACTCCCATACCCAGAACAACTGGGTCAACTCTTGGGGGTATACTGTCAATGTGGTAGTTCCCTGGGATAAACAACTTCCCAAAGGGTAAAATAATGAACTTAGTTTCAGTCCATGATTTAAAACAAACCTTCCTGCAGGATAGCAAAGTAATTTGGGGATTCACTGAGTGCTCCTGGCTTGCAGTCATCTGTAAATTTAAGTCAACCAGAGTCCTATGGTATTTTTTTTTACTTCAGAAAAGTGGATGCCAAACAGAAGAGATCCCAACACAGAACCCTAGGGGACTTCACTGGTGACTGGTCTCTTTGTGGAGGTAAACTCCCATATTTTTATTTCCTGCTCATCTGTAAGCCTGCTGGCAATCCTGAGGGTGAGACAGGGGTTTATTTAGCTTTTCTACTATGCCTGGATGGGGAATGGTTTCATCATTGGTTATCTGTACTATCCAATAATTGTGTGTAAATAGGAAAAAACTAATGTGGTTGGACTTTAAGTGGGACTACTGGACGGTGTTTGGCAATCGAGGGAAATGATAGGTGGAAGAGCGGCCAGTGGAGTGGGGTTGTAACTTTGGATATGCTATAGTCCCGATGAATACGGATAGGCCCATGGCTTTGGTGGGAATGAACTCAGTACTGTAACTGGATGGGGTCAGGCACAATCGCTGCAGAGTGATGTGGGCTAGTGCATTTGGTTGAAGTGGCGGTGTGCAGGAAGTATTTTGGTAGGAACCTGATTCGCCAGGACTTGGCAAAAGGGAACAAATAAGTACTGACTGGTTATAGAATTAAGTGACGCCATTTTTAGAATGCATCGCTTATTGGATGGTTGGGGTTGGGGTTAGGGCACAGGAAATCAACTAACCAACTGGATTTTGGTGCCGTAATCTACACTGATGACAACTGGTCTGCGGATAGAAACACTTCATTGGTCTATCTTGATTGTGACTGGCCAGAGTGAAGATGTAGCTTTATCCAACCCAGGGACTACAAGCTAAGTACAACTCAATCAATCGCAGAGGTCTGATCATACAGGGTGGTGATTAGCTTAACATGTCAAATCTTTTGCTTATATTAGTGTGTTAAGTCTGATGCAATTTTTGGAAAAGGTGACTGTTTTTAAAATATCAAGAGAGGGTCTGTAATACTGCTTATCTGTAAGCCCAGTGACTGAAGTCGTGGTCATACATGGCCATCTCGAAAACCGGGGCCAGCCTGAAAAGCCAAATACCAAAAAAATTAAGAATAAAATAAAAGAATAAAAACTACACTCATAAATGTAAACAGATATGCATTATCAATGTAGTTTTTATTCTTAATTTGACTTTGTTTTACAACAGTATCCACCCCACCCAAATGCACAGTAGCAAGGCCTGCCCAAACCCACCCAACACATGGTGATTTTTATCCTTGAATAAACATGACAAGGCTTTGTTCGTCCACATGAATATTCATCCAGGATTGCTGGCATGTGGAAACATTTTAGTAGATCGCAGCTTATACTGACTTACATAATATAGGTTTGTTTTGTTTTTTTTCCTAGTAATGTGAAATCTTGTTCTAGTGACTTGTAATATTTTTAATGTTCAATGACCCTAAAGTCCACTGGAGTAGTTTAACAAATTCCATAGCTCTCAACCTTCCATTTCTAGAATGTGGAACACTTAACAACTGAAACTTAAAAGCTCACGTCATTTCAACTGTTTCTTCATACTTAAAAAAACATTCTTTTGCTGAATTAATGTGTGTTAGAAAAAATTCTTAATAATGAATGTGTGCCAAACCACTTTAATGTGCATCAGCGTGGAACGCTGAACTTCTTAAAGACTTAAGATGATAAACGTTCATCTAAATGATGTACAGGTGAGAAGTATGCGTGGTTCACTAAAGAAAAACTGTCATAATCCATAGTGAAATAACTTCACATTTTCACCATCATCATACAGTGCATGTTTGTCTACACGTTTCTTATGCTCCTTTTATATTAATTTAGCATGTTTTGCATACTAGTGGCCCTCTGTTTTGGGAACAACATCCAACATGTAAAATACATCGTAGGTAAAGCACAGTAGTGTTAACTTAAACACAACTATATGGTAGCAGCATGACAGCAGCAAAACATTGATAGGTATCTGGCAGCAAATACTGCAGTTTCTAAATGAAATGCAAGATAAAGTATTTCATTCAGAAAGACCAGCAGCAAATTTAATTTTAAACAGAACTGTAATGCAGATCTTGAAATACAGTAGTTGCATTACTGCAAAACATAATTCTTGGCACTTAACTCATGTGGGAAGAGAAATGGCTTACAAGTTAACTTAAAAGGCCTGCATCATTTAATTGCATTTAAATCTGGATCCTCATTGTCTCAGGAAAACTAAACTCACATGCACAGGGGGTGACTTCAGCAGGTATCAATTAACAAGCAATGTAAGTATGATGTCACAGGCAAATTTGCATGGCATGTCAATCATGTTTAATTTGCATAGTACATCACAGCCACTACACATGTCAATCCGGTCACTCCCACAGGGTACAGTCGTAAAACAAAGCCCTTATTTATTTGGAAGTTTTACTGAAGTACAGACCTTTTAATACTAAGGAAATATTTTTAATCAATATTGGTGTCCCTCTTTAGTTGGCTTAGCATACAGGAAGCTAATCAACGTAATTCGATATTTTTTCATAATTCCAGAATAAATGAAAACAAGTACCTCTCTTCTTACTGCATCTCCAGCAAGTTCTCCTTTAGTCTTGAAAATATCCTTGCTAATTTAACTGGGGAATAAAATTATTTATGTAGGCACTTCCCTGCAAATATTCTGAACCTACATCCTTTAGTTACATACACTGGTATATTTCCCCAGTCTTCCTCTATTACCTCCTGTAACTCTCTTTCTCAGTCACATTCTTCTCTGTCCTTCTTTCCCCAACCTCAATAATCCTTCGCTTTTTCCATTATATTCTTATGTTATTTCCTTAATATACATATCTATATATATATTATATATATATATATATATATATATATATATATATATATATATATATATACATATATACATATATATGTATATATATATATAACAGAGACTGTAGTGAAAAAGAAATTATGTACTCACCATATCGTTCCATGTATGTAGTCCATCTCGCCAAACATTATTACATGTGGGTTCGGAAACGATCCTTGGCTCCGACTCGGCCGCTTAGAAAGCCTGAAAACGTCTGATTGGCTCGTGGCTAATAGGTATCCCACGATGCATGTGCACATTCCCCAGATCTTGTTCGCTACTAGTCTACCAGAATCAGACATGAAAAAGGAACAAACGTCCAGAAGAATAAACTGTAATAAAAGGAACCCTTGTGGCAAAAAAACACTATAGAAACGGGAAAAAAAAATTGTATCCAGATCCTCCAGGAAGGGGGCTGGTGGGTGGGTTCGTAATAATGTTCGGCGAGATAGACTACATACATGGAACATTATGGTGAGTACATAACTTCTTTATGTTATGCAGTCCTATCTCGCCTCCATTATTACATGTGGGACAGCGTCCCTAGCATCTTGAATGGATGGCTCACTGGAAGATACTCCTGAGTACCGTGGAACCAAACTAAGCTCTACCGCTGGAAGTTAAATCCAATTTACAATGGGAAATGAAGGTATGAGGAGTAGCCCATGTTGCTGCTGCACAAATACTATCAATAGGTATCCTGGCTTGGAAAGCAGCAGAAGTAGAGAAGGACCTGGTGGAATGCGCTTTAACTTTAAAGGGTAACTCCTTTCCTTGAGAACTGTAAATAAAGGAAATACTACCAGAGATCCAGTTTGAAAGTGTAACCTTGGAAACTGGCAAGCCCATTCTCGGCTCAGCAAAGGAAATAAACAGCTGTTCTGATTTTCTAAATTTCTTGGTCCGGTGGATATAGAAACGTAGTTGCCTGTGAACATCCAATTGGTGGAATGTATACTCTGCTTTGTTGGAGTGATCAGGGACGAACAGTGGCAATTCAATTGTTTGGTTTAAGTAAAATTGAGAATAGGCTTTAGGAATAAAGGAAGGGTTGGTCCGGAGAGAGACCCTATCTTTGTGAAAAATTAAGTATGGAGGTTTAACAGACAAGAGCTTGTAATTCAGAAACTCGCCTGGCTGAGGTCATTGCTACCAGAAAAAAAGTCTTCCAAGACAGAAACTTCAACTAACAACTATGGGCTGGCTCAAAGAGTGGCAGAGTAAGTCTAGACAGAACTAAATTCAGGTCCCAAGGTGGAAAGGGGTCTTGTACAGGAGGTCTCAACATCGTGGAACCCTTAAGAAATGATTTGCACAGTTTGAGAGACATAAGACTGGAATCATTAATCCCCACATGAAAATGAGATACTGCTGCTAGTTGAACTCGGAGGGTAGCAGCCGCTGAACCCTGGTGAAAGAGTCAGAAAGAAACTCTAGAACAATAGTACTGGGAGCTTTAAATGGATCAAGTTCTCTATTGTGTGCCCATATGGAAAATCTCTTCCATTTACTATGATACAATTTTCTGGTCGAAGGCTTGTGAGAAGAGGTAATAATATGAGTTACAGCTGGAGACAAATCATGAAGCCTGACTAGTGATGGAACTGGAGCAGCCATGCTGTCAGTTTGAGTGTGTAAAGACTGGGGTGAAGATAACCTGATGTGTGTCAGGAGGTCTGGCACTGGGTCCAGCATCCATGGGCAATCCAACAGGTGAGGCCCGAGAAAAGGGAACCAAATCTGACGAGGCCAGTAAGGGGTGATGAGTATCATCTTGCTTCCCAACAGCACTGCTTTCTGTATGACCTTGGGGATGAGTGGAAAAGGAGGAAAAGCATAAGGGAGTCCTGGGCGCCAATCCTGGACTAGTGCATCTCTTGGAGACTCCCCCGGATGGAGGATGAGAGAGAAAAAGGTGCTGCATTTGGTGTTGATGGGACTGACAAAGAGGTCGCAGCAGGGTTGTCCCCACTTGTGAAAGATCATGCTGGCTATTTTCTGGATCAAGGGCCATTCATGAGGTAACAAAATTGCCCTGCTTAGTTTGCCCGCTATTACGTTGGAAGTCCCGGGGATATGCATTGCAACAAGAAAGCGTTGGGTAGAAATCTCCCAATCCCAAACTCGCATGACCTCTCGACATAAGGGGTATGATTTAATTCCCCCTTGTTTGTTTAGATACCAGACAACCGACATGATGTTGGTCTGGATAGCTATCGTCCCTAGAGGGAGAAGGTTGTGAAGTGCTTGCAACACTAGAAGTACCGCCCTCCCCTCTAAGACCTTGATATGCAGATGGGCCTCCTGCTCTTGCCATGTGCCTTGGACAGTCCTGCCAAGATAATGCCACCTCCACCCTGAGCAGCATCCGTGGTCACAGTGGCAATGGGTCGGTGCGGTACAAAGGGAGCCCCTGTGGTAAGATGACCTGGTTGAATCCACCAATGTAGGTCCTTTTTGCAAGAATCTGTAATCAGGATCTGATGATGTAGGGGTAACTGTTGAAACGACCACTGAGATGACAGGAGCCATTGGAGTATTCTCATATGTAGTCTTGCCAAAGGTGCCAAGTTTATGGTTGATGCTATAGTCGCAAGAAGCTGCAATACTACCTTCGCTTTGACTCTTTGAAGGGGAAGTATTCTGTAAATTTGTTGCACAAGATTCTGTATTCTGTCTGTGGGCAGTCTGGCTGACATCTCAACCGTGTCTATGTTTGCTCCTATAAAAGTTACAGACTGAGTGGGCAAAAAAGAGGATTTTTCCCAGTTTATTGAGATTCCCAACTGGGAACAGAGCTTGACTGTGGAATCTCTTGATTGAATTAGGCGACGGTCAGTCATCCAGGTATGGAAAAACTTGGATTCCCTGACGCTGCAAATGAGCTGTGACTTCTGCCATGCATTTGGTCAACACCCGGGGGGCTGTGGTGAGACCAATGGGCAGCGCCCAAAACTGATAACGATTGGCTCCCAGCCGGAAGCCTAAGTAGCTCCTTGATGCTTTGTCCATCCTTATGTGGTAGTAGGCATCCTGGGGATCTAGTGAGCACATCCAGCTGTCTCTCCCCAACAAAGGGAGTATAGATTGTAGAGTGACCATTCGGAACTTGGACTTCTTTACATGCTCATTTAACCTGCTGAGGTCTAGGATGGGTCTCCAGTCCTCTGTTCTTTTTGGAACTAAAAAGAACCTGGAGTATGTTCCGAATCCTGTCTGGTCTGTTGGGACCTTTTGGATGGCTCTTTAATAGCAGCTTTTCTATCTCTATAGTCGCTTGATCCCTGTGATTGGGTGGTACATCTGGGATCCTTTTGGGAGGGCGTAGATGATGGGAAAAGGGTATAGAGTAACCTCTGGTAATGATGTCTTGCACCTACTTGTCTCGAGTGAGATTTAGCCAGGCTTCTGGGTACAAGGACAGGTGACCCCTGACCGGCTCCAGAGATGCACAGTCTGGTTCCACATCAGGAACGCTGATAGGGACGGTCACGAAAAGGAATCGCAACCTCCCTGATTTTGTGGGCCTCCCCTGCCTCTAGGGCGTCATCTACCATTACTTCCTCCTCCCATGCCTCTGAAAGAGGAATCACCTTGTGTGTCCTGGAAAGGTCTCTGTGATTTCTTGAACCACATTTTGCCGCTCTTCTGACCATTAGGTTAAGGTCTAGAAGTAACGGTAAAACAGACACCCACAGCAGAGAGTCTTTACTCACACCTGGTGAGGGTATCTTTCACCTTGGGACCAAAAAAAGAGGATCCGTCCACAACAGCATTGGTGAATGTAGACTTGAAAGGCTCAGCAAAGTTGCACAGACGCATCCAGGAATGTCTCCTTAATGTGACTCCTGAACCCGCCACCTTACTCGCACCATCAGCTGCATATGAGATCAGGCGCATGGAGGAGTTAACAATAGATGTGAGGGTAGCCAACTGAGCAGACACTGTAGATGGGACTGCCTCGGTCGAGGTACCCGGAAGAGTACCTCCTAACTCCTTTAGGAGATCTCTCTGAAGTCTCGTAAAATGTGATAGATAGTTCAGCGATCTGAGTGTAAAAGCCGCTGAAGAGAAGATGCGCTTCCCATACCTATCCATCGTCTGGGATTCCTTGTTAGGTGGATGGATAGAATAAGAAGTCTCTGCTAGCTCCTTCTTAGTGGCCGCCACCAACATGGCATCAACAGGTAAACCCTTAGATAAAAACTCATTGCCCTTAGGGGCAGAGAGAAATTTATTCGGCCTCCTGGGGACTGGTTCCACGGCATCGGGAGCCTGCTATGCCTTCTGACTCACAAGATCTAGCAATTCATCAAATGGAGGAGACACCCATGAAGCTGAGGGTTGAGACCCAAAAGCCTTCAGGTACACTGACTCCTCATCAGAAGGGGTAATGGTAGGCCAGCCGCCTCTCTGCAGGAGGACTTTCAAAATGTCTGCAAAAGAGACATCTTCAGAAGACGACTTAGGGGACCCCTCCGACTCGAGGCCACTGTCAGATGTGACAGACTCACCAGAGGAGTCTACATGCTTCCTTTACATGATCTCTTCCGTGGGGGCTCCTCAGTGGTGTCTTCTGGGGAGGTCTCGGAAGATCAGGGACCACCCAAATGGGGGTCCCGAGGCTGTGAGTCTCTACAATCCCGGGTGAGAGAGGATGCTGAGACCGTAGCTGACGCTTGAGGGAGTAAAGCATTGGTACTCCTACATGGTACGGATGAACTATCCAACATGCTCATCTTCACAAAAACTGATTCCTCCGGGTTCAAACGATGCCTCGGCTCCGAGGAGAGCTTAGGCGCAGATGGTTCCAAAGGAATTGGCTCTGAGAACGATGTAGGGTCTAAACTCATTCAGGCCGATGCACCAAGAGGAAGACACTGCACCAAAGAGGTTCGGTTCCAAGTGTCCCCCTCGGGCCTGACCGAAGAGCTTCGGACCCTAGACGCTTCAGATGGCGCCGACAGTGTCGGAGCCGGGCTCGGTTCCGAGACAACCACCAGGGCTGCTGGAGCAGAGGACACCACTATAGTCAGTACCGACAGCGTCGGCTCCAAAGGCCCAATCTGGGTTGGAGGAGGAAACAGAGCAGGGTCGGTAATGGGAGTCGGCTCAGAGACAGAAGAGGTCGGAGCCGATTAAAATTTTGGCAAGGCTGACTTAAGGAGTCTGAGCACCGCTCTCTTGATGTCTTCTTCAGAAAAGCTCCTGGAGGATCTGGAGGACAGAGTTGGAGACCTCGCTCTCTATAATCTAGGTGATTTTAAAGTAGAGGAGACTGGTGGAATGTCTGTAGACCGGCTCCGAAGAGGACTGCTCGTGATTGGCACTGAAGCACTGGGTGGCGACATTGCAATGTCCGTGTCCAGAATCTCGATAGACTCAGAGGACAGTGGAGCTGAAGAGACAGAGACCATCTCTGATTTAGGTAACTTCTGTGTAGGTTCAGAGACCGAAGTTGAGGCTGTAGAAGGCCATTTGTAGGTCTTGCCCATATCTTTACTGGAAGAATGCGACCTAGCAGAGGAGGACGAGCTGGCTAGGTCTTCCTCGAAAGAAGGTTTCAACAATCCTTTTAGAATCAACTTATTTTTCCGTTCCTGGAGCACTCTAGGACTAAAGGAATGGCAAAAGAGACAAGTCTCTTGAAGATGTATAGCCCCTAAACAGTACACACAGACGCTATTGTCCATCAGTGATGGACATTTTTTGAGAGCATTTAGTACACTTTTTAAATCCTGACTGTTTATGCTCTTTATGTTCCTTAGATATAATGGCAGTCTCAATAGGCGATTGAAGAGAAAAAGCAACACACTCACTCAACAAGAGAGTAACTAGATCCTCTAACTTAAACAGATCTAGCCCTATTTCTCACAACAAACAACCACGGAAGTTTTACTAGGTTCTCTAACTTAAACAAACCTAGTGTAAAGGAAAGGGGAACAGACTAATACCTCTAAATAAAATGGTTTAGTAAAACGCACACACTCACAGGAACACACACAAAAAAGGACAACAGGCCCAAAATTTTATAACAGAAAAGTCAAGTCCAGGAAAAAGTGAAGTCCGGTTAAATTGACACAATCTGTTATCACAATAAGGCTAACAATAAGAAAAGCACTTCACAAGAAGTTAAAAAACTTCTAACAATCATAATAATAAAGAACTAAATCACTTGGCCAAGGCCAACCAAAAGAAGCTTCCGACGGAAGATGCGGCAAATGAGATCTGGGGAATGTGCGCATGCATCACGGGATACCTATTAGCCACGAGCCAGTCAGAAGTTTTCAGGCTTTCTAAGCGGCCGAGTCGAACTTGCATGTAATAATGGAGGTGAGATAGGACTAAATAACATACCGTATTTCAAAACAGGTCTAAATTTAACATGTCTGTCCAATCTAATACTATTCCTAACCTCATTAATGACAGAAGCTGGGTAATTCTTTTGTAAGAAAAGGTATGACAGAAACTCAGATTCAACCTCAAAGTCTACATCCTCACTCGTTAACCTGTTGATTCTAATTGTCCCCTAAGCACATTCCTCTTCATAAAAAAGGGGTGCGAACTGTTAAAGTCCAGATAATTATTAAGAAAAGTGTCCTTTCTATGCACAGTGGACTTAAAACAGTTCTTATGTCTATCAATACAAATGTTGGTGTCTAAAAAGAAGACTTTGTGCCCTTGATCTGCAATGACAAATTTTAAAAAAACAATGCTTTCTGAAAGAGACTACAAAAACTTCAAGCTGACTAACATCACCCTCCCACACAAAAAAAACTGTGTATCTCTTATAAAACTTAAAGGAGTGAAACCCCGGCAAATGCACAAATGTATCAACCTCCCACTCACTCAAAAGAGATTTGCAAAAGCCGGGGCCATGTTTGACCCCATAGCAACACCCCTGACCTGTCTGTAAATATCTTGAAAATGGAAAAAATTATTTTTCAAAACCAAAGACATGAGAGTATATAATGTCTAAATCCCATTTTGGGAAATTTAACATACTTAAACAAAAAATGTTTAACATAATTTAACTAGTCAATATGGGGGGATGCTCGTATACAAAGCAACTATATCTAATGTGACTAAAATGCATTTAGAGAAATCTAAATCAGTATCAATTGCCATGTTTAAAAATTCCCACAAATCCCTAATATAGTGAGGAGTGGCCTATACCAAAGGATTAAAGACAAAATCAATATAATGTGATGTATTCTCTGTTTTTGAACATTTATTAGAAACAATTAACCTAAACGGAGGATCTCTCTCATTCTTGTGAACTTTAGGCATGCCAAAAAGTTTGGCTAAGCAAGGGTTCGGGGATGACAAACTGAAATTCTTCTTCCGTAATACATGAATCATGCAGTAAAGACTAACTCTTTACCTATGCTTTCAAAATTAAAGTACACAGTATCAAGAGACACCTTCTCATAAACATCATAGTTAAGTTCTTCATTAATCTTGTTGACATATCTTTGTTGGTCCATAACAACTTTACCCGTACCTTTATCAGCCTTTATGACTCTCACATCATCATCCTGAGTCAAGTCGGACAAGGCTTTCCTCTCATCAACAGATAAACCATTTATTAGTGGAATTGGACGCTACTACATTTCTGAAATCCTCTTCACATACTCTCAAAAATGCTGATAAAGTATTATTAAAAGGAGGATTGATCAAACTCTTTTGCCTGGGCAGAGAAGAGTCAAAACTCTCACTAGATGTAGAAGAAACTCCAGATCATTGAGTACTAAGGGTTTGATAGCTACAAGGTTCACAAACATTGTCATTCACTTCAAAGTTTAATTTCAAGTTTAACTTTCTGGCATATAGTTTTAAATCAAGAAACACGTTAGATAAATCAGCTCTTTGTGAAGGGATGAATGTAAAACCTTTACATAATACACAAGTGGTCGTTAGACACAATTTTGCTTGACAAATTAAAAACTGAGGAATGAACAGAGTGATATTCGTTAGACAATATGCCTTCAGGGTGTAAACAAAGGAACAAAACCATCACCTGGGTCACAATACGTAGTCAAACTCTCATCTGAAACAGTATACGCAGAAGTATTCAACCCCACACACAGATCTTTAGAATAAGGCTTTGAATTGTAAGAACAAGCACTTCCAGAAATCTTACAATTGCAGTCTGTATTGACACAAAGAGTCACTAAAAGGCTCTGAATTAGTGTTAGAAACTACTTGTGGTAACTCCTCGTGACGATGTGTCTTGGAGGCAAATGAAGAAACGTTGATCCTCTGTTTCTCCCTTTTCCTTTCCCCTTGTATGACATATCCTGATCTCCTAAAAAAC